>NC_046164.1:55450317-55750317 GCF_011064425.1 Rattus rattus | reverse complement strand
TTGGGGTCCCTTAAGTATACTATCATATCGTCTGCAAATAGTGATAGTTTAACTTCTTTCTTTCCAATTTGTATCCTCTTGACCTCCTTTTTTTTGTCTGATTGCTCTGGCTAGGACTCCGAGTACTATATTGAATAGGTGGAGAGAGTTGTCTACTCTCTGCCACAGCCAAGATTATCCTCTTACATATGATGCCATAGCATAGCATGGAAGTATTGTGCTTGGGACTCACAACTACACGTTCAACTTGGATTAAGAATCTGTGGCTCAGCAGTGAAGAGTACACTCTTCTCTGCTAAGAGAACCTGGCTTCTCTTCCCTGCAACTCCTTGGATGGCTCACAGACACCTGCAACTCCAGCTCCAAGGGATCAAACTTACTCTTCTGGCCTGTGCAGTACCTGCAGTCACATTCACTTACCACAGACAATCACACATTCACAAACATCATCTAAAAGAGTAAATCTTATAAATAGACCATCTCCTGTTGGTGTTCCTCCCTCCTTGCATTTCCATACCTGCCCTCCCAGTGTTTCCCAAACTCCAGGAATATAAATGCCTAGAGGGAGGGTAGAGTAAGGGATTGCTAACCCTTTCATTCCTTGTGGTATATACATTACAATTTAGATCTTGAAGACCATTATTTTTTCTAATGAGTATTTTAGGTCTTGCCTAAAACAAATATAAAACATTCCAAAAATAAAAGGAACTTAAGAAAACTTTACAACAGAACTTAGAATGTATATTATGCTATGTATGATATAGTATATATTATAAATTTATTATATACTATATATCTAGATTAGTGACTTACAAAGTGCCAACCCCAAGGGATCTTTACAGAATATAACCTGGACTAGAAAATCAATCAAATTATTCAGAAGGAAAATGGAATGGGGTAGTGCTGTATTCCTTGTGTCACTAATCTAACTAGATTATTTTCTTCCTGGATTTTACTATATCTAAGCTAATGTGATCTTGACCTCCATTTTATTGAAGTGAGTTTCTCTCTTTGCTATGGGGGCACTACTGGCTTTAATTTCCTGGCTTTACCTCTTCCAAAGATTTCAGTTACCTCATCCTAGACATGGCTTTGGTGTCATATCTTAGTATTTTTTAGCAGCCTGCTCCATACAAAACCTATCTGGTTTATTTTTAGGGGACAACTCTGGCTGAATGTAGTTCAAGGCAAGCATGGCCAACAGAGAGACAAAATACTAGCCTAGCATAATATTAGTGATTGGGTGTAATATTTACTTCAGAGTTCCTCTTCTGCTAGGGTGAAAAGAAAGATCCTACGGTGTTCATACTTATCTTTATTCCTTGAAAGGAGGAAAACAAGTTCTCCTGGTGGAAATAATAATAATGATATGTATGTATGTATACATACACATATATTTATATTTACTATATAGAGAGTAAAACATCTTGATATGTATATATAATGTTCCACGGTTTATTACGAGTTTACTGTGCACCATGTGAAGATGAAAACTCACATGAACTATTAGTAAGATTAAACTTGGCCTATGCTTAGTCTTATAGTCCATAGTGAGAAAACGGAGAATACATAAAAGCAACTGCAGTTAACTTAGAAGCCTATCCACATGTTCTGTTCTTAAAAAGCTGTAGAAATTTGTATGCTCATTGGTATTAGGGGAATTATGGGCTAAGACGCAAAAACAACCAACTGTAGAATAAAGTGGGAACTTTTCAAAGATGTAGTAACAGTTGTGATGGTCTTAGGACACTGTTATGGAGAGGTGGAAATAACTTTAGTCTTAACAAGAATCCTGGGCCCCGTTTTCAACCAGACTGTGGGACAAATCATCCAAGCCTCTGTCATTACCTGGGAAATGTGGGTCACATCTGTTTCTGTATGCTGCATGATGTTTTAACTTTCAGCTACTAGAACTGAAGAAGCTATACTCTTTAAACACACAAAGATCTCTTCTGGACTCATAATTAGAGTGGAGGCTGATGGTTTTCCTTGAAATTGACCTTGATATCTAGACTGCTGCTGTAGTTAGAAGGTTGTAAATGAGAGGGATGAGTCCTGGATGTCAGACTGTCCATTGGAATTGCCCCTTGGAGGCTGTGGCTAGCCATGGCCATGATCGATAATCTTGTCTATTTGGAAAGTAAAGAATCACTACTCTTAAATATATAATTTCTTGTGGAATGGTTACACCCAGCAATGTGCAAGACACTGATATAAGAACTAAAAGTCAGTTAACTAATATATGGCTTGAAATACAATTGCCAAGGGCACAGAATATTCATGTCCTTTAGGGGGCATATTTGTCTTTTTGAAGAAACCAAATGACAGAAACACAAGTAAAGCTTAAAACGCATCCAGATGGCTCTGGCATGGCGAGGCCTAAACAGCTTTGTGATGTTGCAGTCTACTGAACCCCGTTCTGTTTCAATGGCTGCTCTTGCTTGCAGAAGAACTGCATAGCTGCCCCAGTCCCTGGGATAGTCTGGGCATGTACCTAAAATTTTACAATGCACTCTTCTCTCCTAAATTCTGTTGTGTCTTGGGAGAGGATGGGCTGATGGAATATTCCTTCCCTTGTTTGCTCTCATTCATACAGACACACACACACACACACACACACACACACACACACACACACACACAGGCAGTCCTCTTCACTCATTTCTTCTTTTTTTTTTTTTTTTTTTGCCCTTTTTTAGTCTGGCTTATTTTTTTTTTTTTTTTTTATTATTAACTTGAGTATTTCTTATATACATTTCAATGTTATTCCCTTTCCCTGGTTCGGGCAAACATCCCTCCCCCTCCCCTTCCTTATGGGTGTTCCCCTCCCAACCCTCCCCCCCCATTGCTGCCCTCTCCCAACAGTCTAGTTCACTAGGGGTTCAGTCTAGCAGGACCCAGGGCTTCCCCTTCCACTGGTGCTCTTACTAGGATATTCATTGCAACCCACGAGGTCAGAGTCCAGGGTCAGTCCATGTATAGTCTTTGGGTAGTGGCTTAGTCCCTGGAAACTCTGGTTGGTTGGCATTGCTGTACATATGGGGTCTCGAGCTCCTTCAAGCTCTTCCAGTTCTTTCTCTGATTCCTTCAACAGGGGTCCCGTTCTCAGTTCAGTGGTTTCCTGCTGGCATACGCCTCTGTATTTGCTGTATTCTGGCTGTGTCTCTCAGGAGCGATCTGCATTCACATTTTGATCATCCGTCTTGAGTTTCATTTGTTCTAGGCATCTAGGGTAACTCAAGCATTTGGGCTAATAGCCACTTATCAATGAGTACATACCATGTATGTCTTTCTGTGATTGGGTTAGCTCACCAGGATGATATTTTCCAGTTCCAACCATTTGCCCTACAATTTCCCTTAAAGTCATTGTTTTTGATAGCTGAGTAATATTCCATTGTGTAGATGTACCACATTTTCTGTATCCATTCCTCTGTTGAAGGGCATCTGGGTTCTTTTCCAGCTTGGCTATTATAAATAAGGCTGCGATGAACATAGTTAGAGCCGTGTCTTTTTATATGTTGGGGCATCTTTTGGGTATATGCCCAGGGAGGTATAGCTGGATCCTCAGGCAGTTCAATGTCCAATTTTCTGAGGAACCTCCAGACTGATTTCCAGAATGGTTGTAGCAGTCTGCAACCCCACCAACAATGGAGGAGTGTTCCCCTTTCTCCACATCCTCGCCAGCATTTGCTGTCACCTGAGTTTTTGATCTTAGCCATTCTCACTGGTGTGAGGTGAAATCTCAGGGTTGTTTTGATTTGCATTTCCCTTATGACTAACGATGTTGAACATTTCTTTAGGTGTTTCTCAGCCATTCGGCATTCCTCAGCTGTGAATTCTCTGTTTAGCTCTGAACCCCATTTTTAATAGGGTTTTTGTCTCCTTGCATCTAACTTCTTCAGTTCTTTGTATATTTTGGATAAGCCTCTATCTGTTGTAGGATTGGTAAAGATCTTTTCCCAATCTGTTGGTTGCCGTTTTGTCCTAACCACAGTGTCCTTTGCCTTACAGAAGCTTTGCAGTTTTATGAGATCCCATTTGTCGATTCTTGTTCTTAGAGCATAAGCCATTGGTGTTTTGTTCAGGAAATTTTTCCAGTGCCCATGTGTTCCAGATGCTTCCCTAGTTTTTCTTCTATTAGTTTGAGTGTGTCTGGTTTGATGTGGAGGTCCTTGATCCACTTGGACTTAAGCTTTGTACAGGGTGATAAGCATGGATCGATCTGCATTCTTCTACATGTTGACCTCCAGTTGAACCAGCACCATTTGCTGAAAATGCTATCTTTTTTCCATTGGATGGATTTGGCTCCTTTGTCAAAAATCAAGTGACCATAGGTGTGTGGATTCATTTCTGGGTCTTCAATTCTGTTCCATTGGTCTATCTGTCTGTCTCTGTACCAATACCATGAGGGTTTTTATCACTATTGCTCTGTAATACTGCTTGAGTTCAGGGATAGTGATTCCCCCCTGAAGTCCTTTTTTTTATTGTTGAGGATAGTTTTAGCTATCCTGGGTTTTTTGTTATTCAGATGAATTTGCAAATTGTTCTGTCTAACTCTTTGAAGAATTGGATTGGTATTTTGATGGGGATTGCATTGAATCTGTAGATCGCTTTTGGTAAAATGGCCATTTTTACTATATTAATCCTGCCAATCCATGAGCATGGGAGATCTTTCCACCTTCTGAGGTCTTCTTCAATTTCTTTCTTCAGTGTCTTGAAGTTCTTATTGTACAGATCTTTTTTACTTGCTTGGTTAAAGTCACACCGAGGTATTTTATATTATTTGGGTCTATTATGAAGGGTGTCGTTTCCCTAATTTCTTTCTCGGCTTGTTTCTCTTTTGTGTAGAGGAAGGCTACTGATTTATTTGAGTTAATTTTATACCCAGCCACTTTGCTGAAGTTGTTTATCAGCTTTAGTAGTTCTCTGGTGGAACTTTTGGCATCACTTAAATATACTATCATATCATCTGCAAATAGTGATATTTTGACCTCTTCTTTTCCGATCTGTATCCCCTTGATCTCCTTTTGTTGTCTGATTGCTCTGGCTAGAACTTCAAGAACTATATTGAATAAGTAGGGAGAGAGTGGGCAGCCTTGTCTAGTCCCTGATTTTAGTGGGATTGCTTCAAGTTTCTCTCCATTTAGTTTAATGTTAGCAACTGGTTTGCTGTATATGGCTTTTACTATGTTTAGGTATGGGCCTTGTATTCCTATTCTTTCCAGGACTTTTATCATGAAGGGGTGTTGAATTTTGTCAAATGCTTTCTCAGCATCTAATGAAATGATCATGTGGTTTTGTTCTTTCAGTTTGTTTATATAATGTATCACGTTGATGGTTTTCCGTATATTAAACCATCCCTGCATGCCTGGGATGAAGCCTACTTGATCATGGTGGATGATTGTTTTGATGTGCTCTTGGATTCGGTTTGCCAGAATTTTGTTGAGTATTTTTGCATCAATGTTCATAAGGGAAATTGGTCTGAAGTTCTCTTTCTTTGTTGGGTCTTTGTGTGGTTTAGGTATAAGAGTAATTGTGGCTTCATAGAAGGAATTCGGTAGTGCTCCATCTGTTTCAATTTTGTGGAATAGTTTGGATAATATTGGTATGAGGTCTTCTATGAAGGTCTGATAGAATTCTGCACTAAACCCGTCTGGACCTGGGCTCTTTTTTGGTTGGGAGACCTTTAATGACTGCTTCTATTTCCTTAGGAGTTATGGGGTTGTTTAACTGGTTTATCTGTTTCCTGATTTAACTTCGGTACCTGGTATCTGTCTAGAAATTGTCCATTTCCTGTAGATTTTCAAGTTTTGTTGAATATAGGCTTTTATAGTAAGATCTAATGATTTTTGAATTTCCTCTGAATCTGTAGTTATGTCTCCCTTTTCATTTCTGATTTTGTTAATTTGGACACACTCTCTGTGTCCTCTCGTTAGTCTGGCTAGGGGTTTATCTATCTTGTTGATTTTCTCAAAGAACCAACTTTTGGTTCTGTTGATTCTTTCTATGGTCCTTTTTGTTTCTACTTGGTTGATTTCAGCTCTGAGTTTGATTATTTCCTGCCTTCTACTCCTCCTGGGTGTATTTGCTTCTTTTTGTTCTAGAGCTTTTAGGTGTGCTGTCAAGCTGCTGACATATGCTCTTTCCTGTTTCTTTCTGCAGGCACTCAGCGCTATGAGTTTTCCTCTCTTAGCACAGCTTTCATTGTGTCCCATAAGTTTGGGTATGTTGTACCTTCATTTTCATTAAATTCTAAAAACTTTTTAATTTCTTTCTTTATCTCTTCATTGACCAGGTTATCATTGAGTAGAGCATTGTTCAATTTCCACGTATATGTGGGCATTCTTCCCTTATTGTTATTGAAGACCAGCTTTAGGCCGTTGGTGGTCCGATACTTGCGCATGGGATTATTTCTATCTTTCTGTATCTGTTGAGGCCTGTTTTTGACCAATTATATGGTCAATTTTGGAGAAAGTACCATGAGGAGCTGAGAAGAAGGTATATCCTTTTGCTTTAGGGTAGAACGTTCTATAAATATCCGTTAAGTCCATTTGGCTCATGACTTCTCTTAGTCTGTCTACGTCTCTGTTTAATTTCTGTTTCCATGATCTGTCCATTGATGAGGTGGGTGTTGAAATCTCCTACTATTATTGTGTGAGGTGCAATGTGTGTTTTGAGCTTTAGTAAGGTTTCTTTTTACGTATGTAGGTGCCCTTGTATTTGGGGCATAGATATTTAGGATTGAGAGTTCATCTTGATGGATTTTCCTTTGATGAATATAAAGTGTCCTTCCTTATCTTTTTTGATGACTTTTTAGTTGGAAATTGATTTTATTTGATATTAGAATGGCTACTCCAACTTGCTTCTTCAGACCATTTGCTTGGAAAGTTGTTTCCCAGCCTTTCACTCTGAGGTAGTGTCTGTCTTTGTCTCTGAGGTGTGTTTCCTGTAGGCAGCAGAATGCAGGGTCCTCGTTGCGTATCCAGTTTGTTAATCTATGTCTTTTTATTGGGGAGTTGAGGCCATTGATGTTGAGAGATATTAAGGAATAGTGATTATTGCTTCCTGTTATATTCATATTTGGATGTGAGGTTGTGTTTGTGTGCTTTTCTTCTCTTTGTTTTGTTGCCAAGACGATTAGTTTCTTGCCTCTTCTTGGGTATAGCTTGCCTCCTTATGTTGGGCTTTACCATTTATTATCCTTTGTAGTGCTGGATTTGTAGAAAGATATTGTGTAAATTTGGTTTTGTCATGGAATATCTTGGTTTCTCCATCTATGTTAATTGAGAGTTTTGCAGGATACAGTAGCCTGGCTGGCATTTGTGTTCTCTTAGGGTCTGTATGACATCAGTCCAGGATCTTCTGGCCTTCATAGTTTCTGGCAAGAAGTCTGGTGTGATTCTGATAGGTCTGCCTTTATATGTTACTTGACCTTTTTCCCTTACTGCTTTTAATATTCTTTCTTTATTTTGAGCGTTTAGTGTTTTGACTATTATGTGACGGGAGGTGTTTCTTTTCTGGTCCAATCTATTTGGAGTTCTGTAGGCTGCTTGTATGCCTATGGGTATCTCTTTTTAGGTTAGGAAGTTTTCTTCTATGATTTTGTTGAAGATATTTACTGGTCCTTTGAGCTGGGAGTCTTCACTCTCTTCTATACCTATTATCCTTAGGTTTGATCTTCTCATTGAGTCCTGGATTTCCTGTATGTTTTGGACCAGTAGCTTTTTCCGCTTTACATTATCTTTGACAGTTGAGTCAATGATTTCTATGGAATCTTCTGCTCCTGAGATTCTCTCTTCCATCTCTTGTATTCTGTTGGTGAAGCTTGTATCTACAGCTCCTTGTCTCTTCTTTTGGTTTTCTATATCCAGGGTTATTTCCATGTGTTCTTTCTTGATTGCTTCTATTTCCATTTTTAATTCCTTCAACTGTTTGTGTTTTCCTGGAATTCTTTCAGGGATTTTTGCGATTCCTCTCTGTAGGCTTCTACTTGTTCTCTAAGGGAGTTCTTCACGTCTTTCTTGAAGTCCTCCAGCATCATGATCAAATCTGATTTTGAAACTAGATCTTGCTTTTCTGGTGTGTTTGGATATTCCATGTTTGTTTTGGTGGGAGAATTGGGCTCCGATGATGCCATGTAGTCTTGGTTTCTGTTGCTTGTGTTCCTGCGCTTGCCTCTCGCCATCAGATTATCTCTAGTGTTACTTTGTTCTGCTAATTCTGACAGTGGCTAGACTGTCCTATAAGCCTGTGTGTCAGGAGTGCTGTAGACCTGTTTTACTGTTTTCTTTCAGCCAGTTATGGGGACAGAGTGTTCTGCTTTTGTGTGTGTAGTTTTGTCCCTCTACAGGTCTTCAGCTGTTCCTGTGGGCCTGTGTCTTGAGTTCACCAGGCAGGTCACTTGCAGCAGAAAAGTTGGTCTTACCTGTGGTCCCGAGGCTCAAGTTCGTTCGCGGGGTGCTGCCCACGGGCTCTCTGAGGTGGCAGCAACCGGGAAGATCTGCGCCGCCTCTTCCGGGAGCCTCCGTGCACCAGGGTTCCAGATGGCCTCCGGTGTTTTCCTCTGGAATCAGCAATGTGTGTAGAGAGCAGTCTCTTCTGGTTTCGAAGGCGTGTCTGCCTCTCTGAAGGTTTAGCTCTCCCTCCCACGGGATTTGGGTGCAGAGAACTGTTTATCCGGTCTGTTTCCTTCAGGTTCCGGCGGTGTCTCAGGCAGGGCTCCTGCCTCACCTGGGCCCTCTCCCACGGGAGCCCAGAGGCCTTATACAGTTTCCTCTTGGGCCAGGGATGTGGGCAGGGGTGGGCAGTGTTGGTGGTCTCTTCTGCTCTGCAGCCTCAGGAGTGCCCACCTGACCAGGTGGTAAGGTATCTCTCCCACGGGTTCTGGGAGCAGAGAGCTGCTGCGGGCCGGGATCCGCGGGTGTGGGCCACTCATTTCTTCTATTATCATCATTTGTTTCCCCCTTTCCCAGTCCTGCCACCATCAGACTGTGTGATTATCTCTTTGGGTATTCTGATAACAACAGAGGTTTCTTCTGAGGACCTGTATTTCCATGGCAATACTTGTCTCTAGGCCTAAATGTTGGGCAAAGATATAGAGAAATTAGCTGGAAATGGATTAAGGGAAGACCAGGGTCAGGGTTCATGGGGGCTTCTCCCCAAATGGGATAATTTGTCTTTGTCTTTGTTTGGTTCAGCCCTAGCTGATGGGTGTTCCATATCCAGGAATGTTTGCAGTAGTCTGGGACTCTCTTTTTGCAGACCTTGACTATTTTCTGCCCCCAGGGAACATGGGATTCTCCAGAGTAAAATGAATTATCTATTTGGCTAATGAGCTAGGACATAAAAATATTCCCAGGAGGATCATCCCCTCTGAGGATGCTCTAATGCATTCTTGTTTTTGCAGAGTCTATCTCTGCTCATTTTCTATCCTGCTCATCCTACAACACATGTTTCACAAGGAAGGTAGAATCAAGTAGGAAAATTTGTCAAGTAGGCAAAACCTCTTTTCATTTTTTATAAAACACTTTCTCTTTCTTTCCTGGCTGTTCCTCCTGACTTCCACTTTCAACCTTACATCTTTCAACTCAACCAGTTTCCAACTTAGAAGGTTAGCATGCCACTCAGCATCCCTGTGTTAGAATGATCTCTCCCTTGTATTCTCCTCTACATGGTTTGTGGCCAGTGTGTATGCTATTAGCCAGATGGAATTTTAAAAACTTCACTTGGCTTCTGACCTTTTCTTTTTCTAGTGACCTTTCACCTCTTCTGACATCATCATACATTTTCTTTTGAATAATTCAACTTGTACCCACTACATTCATTTTATTTCTGCAATAATGTCTCTACATTTTGCTTCAGAGACAAGCTGTCATTAATACCCATCAAATAAAACATCGCATTCTTGAGACACCCTGGAGATAGAGGATATTTCACTTTGAGATAAAGAGATGTGTTTCTAGAAAAAAAAAACATTTCTCGTTTGAGAGATACTAGAGAACATCATAGGTCTTTCTTTTGGAAGTGAAAAGAGAAATTTTACACCAGAGGAGAGGGAGGGAGAGAGGGAAAGAGAGAGAGACAGAGACACAGAGAGAAAGAGACAGAGACAGAGATACAAAGATACACAGAGAGACAGAGAGATAGACACAAAGAGGAGTGGGAAGCACAAAACAATACACACCTGTCATAGTCATGGTCCTGGTGAGTCATGACCCATTTATTTTTTCCCAATCAGGTTCTACTCTTCACAGATAATCTTGCTCCGAAAATCATGATGTTAATGTTCATATGACCTGAGTGCCGCAAGACAGTGACTGAACTTTTAAAACATGAATCTTTTGTGGGGATACGTTATATACAGTTAATAGTAAATATAGCTAGATTTTAAAAATTGTATACAATGCTATATTATTTGTGTCCATGATAGCTAGGCAACATTGTAGATAAATGAAGGTCATTTGCTTCCAACTCTTGAGGCTTCAGAGAGCATCGGTGTTATTAGTTTAGATCTTGTGAAGTTCTAATGGTAGATGTTACTGAAGCTGTAGGAGTATTGATTGAAGGAAGAACTTAAATCATCAGTCAAGAAGCCAAAGACATATAGAGGACTGCATAAGTCCTCTATATGTGAGAAAGATGGTAACTCCTTTCCCAACCATGACCTCTGATGACCTCTGGTCTTCTACTAAGCCTCGCCTCTTGTTGAAAGTTAGTTTCTTCCTCCTCTACCTCACCTTCCCTCTTTTGCATTCCTCTTCCCCTCCCTATTCTCTTTCATCTACTCTCTCCCTTCTCCTCATCTCTTTCTTTTCTATTAACCTTGTTGCTATGGCAAGCAGCACTTTTTGTCACGGAAACTGTGTTGTCCCTAGAGAGACTCAGAATGCCTGTAGCAGGCGGTAAAAGCACCTTGAGAACAAAGGGAATCCAACCGCGCTCTGAACCAGTTAACCTAGGAGCCTCCTGTATGGTGGCTTAGAAGCATGAGAAGGGGGAGTCATGGTTAGTTAGATGTTCTCAGTTAGGTCGGCAGGTTTCACATTCTTCCTTCCTTCCAAAGCACCCTGTGCTTGGCTAGCGACACAGCAAACACTTAATAAATACTTGTAGATTAGTTATTTTACACTTGTTTAATGCCTTCCTTTGAAGTGCCTCCAGTTGAGATTGCTTCCACAAATCACATAATGTGAGATAAAATGCCCTATATACCTGTCAGTTTTCTCTGAGACTGTTGTCTAAGTGTTATATGTACTCAGTTCATGGACTGGGCGTTCAGATGCTGGAAAAATAGAAATCACCCCATTAGTCATGCCTCTGAAAATTTCACATTCTATATTCCAGATTCTGTGGTGGGTGATATTTAAAGTGTTATGTATTTATTTTGGGGCCATCTATTATATCACTATGACTGTATATTGCTTGTGGACATTGCTTTGTGATTTTTAGATCTAAGGGAAATGATGATCCATTTGTTATCACTTCCAAGGAAGCCAAAAAGACTGTACAGTGAGAAACACAGCTTAATTAGCACATTGATGATTTGTATTAGCCAGTGTGAAATAGCCACTGGGATTAGAGGAAGGATCCAAAGAAAAGGCAGCTTTTGGAATTTTCAGTTTCTTTTTCTTTCTTTTTTTTCTTATTCCAAATTCAAAACCCTATTCCTATGTCTGTAGTCTAAAAGCCCCACCCGGTACCATCACTGTCTCATATGTACCACATTCCACAGGACCAGGTCAGGGGATTCAGCAAAGCATTGATTCATGTCCCAGAACAAATGAGCTCTGCTTTACTACGCATACAGTTTTACACTTCGTTTGTATAGTATAGATGCTCTTAGACAGTGCTTATTACCTTGGTTGAAAAAAATTCCAATTAAAACCAAATGCATAGAAAGGCCTGGGATGTAGCTGTTGTTAGACTGCTTGATAACACCACAGGTTTGATTCCTAACATGGCATAAAACCAAGTGTGATGGTTGTGCATGCCTGTTATCTCAGTATTTGTGAGGAAAAGGCAGAAGGATCAGAAGTTCCCAGGCACCTTTGTCTATACAAGGAGTTCAAGGCCAACTTGGGTTACATGAGACATTGTCCCACAAACCAAAGTATGTAAATACATAAATAATAAATCCCACTTAGAAAACTTTCACCGTTACTTATACTTTATCTAGTAATCTATCTATCTATCTATCTATCTATCTATCTATCTATCTATCTATCTATCTTTTCCATCCATCCATCTATCTGTATATCTCTCAGTCACGTACGTACATACAGATATTTGTTAAACTATGTCTTACCTTAAGTAATTATTCAACCTAAAGAACATCCTGGGATATTCTGTGAGTAACATATTCATCTTATTCGGTTACAAAGAAATTAATCGAAATGGGTTTCAGTCACAACAGAGTTTGTTTGATGAAGTAGCAGAAAGTTCAAGGATGTTTTCTATATTAGTGAAATTGAAATTCTCACAGGGCTTAATTTCTTCTGTTTCTTGCCTCTGCACATCTGCAGGCTACCATCCATATACAACCTGTCCCCTTGTATTCACTAGCAGATCTAAGAATTGTACAGACTAGGTTCAAGGCCAGAGAAAAGAGGACAACTTTTCCAGCTAATGCTTGGCATAGCTCTGAATAGGTAAATCAAATCAGGAACTCATATTTGCACCAATAGGTGTAGCTTTAGTTCAGCAAGAGGACAGTTGCCCCCATACACAGTGGAGATTAGGGAGGAAGCCTAGCTCATACAAACTGGTGCCCACATTTAACCTGGATAATGGCTTCTCCTCAGAAATTGAAGTTGGTAGGAGCTAGATGCATGGGAAGTAGGCAAAATTCCAAAAGAAGCTTACAAGATGATTCCAGGTAAGATTGTGGCAGTAACAGAATAGAGATGAGGTATTACTGGACCTACACTAGTCCATAGAACATTGTGTGAATTGCAACATGGTAAGGATGCTACATCTTAGAAAAGCAGTGTTTTATCTTTGGAATCCAGTTGTAAATACAGTTCAACACCATTCTAAAGCTCATCTACCAGACAAGGATATTTCTTAATTATATATGGGACAAAAATGTAAAATGTCAATATCTGAAACAAAGATTTTGGCAGAACTGGGATTTGAATGAAAATTTTCATACATGCTTGGCAAGTACTTACCATTGAAATACATATACCCCAGCACTCTGTTTACATTTTAACTTGGGACGGAGTCTCATAGTTGCTGAGTCTGTCTGTGACTCACTCTGTAGTGTATGCAGGATCTCCACCCCTTCTTATTTTCCTTCTAGAATTTTGGACTGATATCACCAGGTCCTGAAAATGATTTAAAAATTTAGAAAATCCCCAAAGAAGTGAATAATTTTTTCTCTATAGATATTGTTTATAAAGATTTTCTGTTGAATTATTATGAATTTAATTCTTAAATATGAAAATATAAATCAGGTCATTTCATCAAAATCTTTCATAGAGGCATCTGTTAATGAAGATAATTTTCACTGGGATTCATTTATAATTTAAGCTGTGTTCCTAAAAAACCATACTTTTAAGACCCTCCGTAAACTATCACTAGAATTGGACTATCAGCATACAACTGCGACAGTTAGAGGGCAATGAGATTTCTGCAGAATTTCTGAGATCCTTGTGGTCCTGAGTGGTTGTCATTCTTTTATGTGACTGCTTCCCATGAGTGCTCATGCGGAGACATCTTCACACTCGATCCACATGGCCTCTTGATGTCTTTTAAACTAGTTTTAGTTTATACAATGGCTTTCGCCATCATTTTGCCTGAAGAGATACACAGTTATGATACAGCTCTTGGGAGGTTCTAAATCCATCCATCTATTGACATCTGTTCAGTCTTTGTGACAGTCCACTGTGGCCATGTGAGCAGGTTGCACACCATCGCTGGTGTTTCTTACCTCTACCATCTGTGCCTGTCCTTTGTTCTACTTGTCTCAGTGCTAAAAATTCTACAATACTCATTACTTCAGACACCAGACTAGAAATGGTCACCAAGCTGCCCAATATGGAATTATTGAAGGAAACATTGGAGTCTCACAAATACTATAGAAGATGATGATGCAGATGTTGAAGAGAAAGCAATACATACTACTATCCAAATTATAAATTTCCAAATATCCAAATTTCCTCTCTTAATTGTGGGGAGATCTATTGGGGTGAATAGATGTAGTGACATTCATTATATGGGTCATGAACTGTGTGGTATTGAATAAAGCAGCTTCTGTGCAGAATTAGTGCATTTGACCACTAAAGCATCCTCTTAACACTAATAATGGTTGCTAAAAACTTTAGCATTAACAATGGTTGCTGAAATTTTAGGATCCTGTTTTTCACTTCCCATCACATAAGCCTCAATTAGAATAAATATAAAACTATTTTGAAGATAACTGTTTTGTGAAATAAACTTTAACCATTCCTTCTTTCTCTTAATTTAAAGTTGTTAACCAGCAGTTGTCAACCTTCTTAATGCTGGGACCCTTTCACACAGTGCTTCATGTTGTGGTGACCCCAACCATATAATTACTTTAATTGCAGATATATAATTGTAAATTGCTGCTGTTGTGAATTATAACATAAATACCTGGTATGCAGGATATCTGATATGTGACCCCTGTGAAAGGGATTATGACCCATAACTGCAGAACCACTCTTGTAAACATTAATTCCTGTTTATAACCTATATGCCAAGTACTAGAGTAATTTCTTCAGATTTGAGCAGTGGGGATGAATTAGTCTTTCCAACATGGCTTCTATTGAGTACTCAATGAGCTTTAAGAGAATCAGTGCAAGGTGAATATCATCTTTTCTAATTCAAAATGTAAGCATAGAGAAGATTAATAATTTCTGGAAGGCTTTGTAACCAACCAATTTGGGAGTGAGACCCATGGCAGTGTCACTGCTACTATTGCAATTCTTGCCTTCCTTCCCTCCTGTGGCCTGTATTTCACACCATCCTTTTCTCTCTCTGTCCATTTATATACTTTGAACTCACCCACCCACCGTTCATCTCTCTCATTTCCCTTGCACTTTCTCTTGGACCCTCCTCTCCATCAACACATCCTTCTACGCTCATGTCTTTTCAAATGACCCAATGAGTGTAATTAGTTTTGTTCTATGCTCATGGGTTGGGAATTATCCATTAGTGTATGGATAACTTACCACTGGCTACATCACTGAAGAAAGTGACTTCCCCTCCTGTAGCAGCCTTTGACTGACAATAACTCCTCAAAGAAGAGTGGGACCTAAAAAGCCCTCTCCATTTCATGATGGAATGTTGAAAGGCACCATATGATGCAGGCCTTGTGCAGGAACTACAGCTGCTATGAGTTCATGAGGACAAAGATCATGCAATGTCCAGAAGAAAGAGTGCCACAGTAATCATCCCCATATCTATCTCTTAAATTACTGTGACATTTCTTAAAATCTATAAATAACAAAAAACAAGCCTTATCTTTAAGGAGCTCTCCAACTCGTGAATTTATTAGTAAGTGGTCATACAAAGGCACAGGCTTATTTGTTATAATGTAATCCCAGAATGCTTTAAAGAGGTATTGAAGACTGGAGAGATGGCTCAGCAGTTAAGAGCACTGGCTGCTCTTCCAGAGGTCCTGAGTTCAATTCCCAGCAACCACATGGTGGCTCACAATCATCTGTAATGGGAATGGATGCCCTCTTGTGGTGTGTCTGAAGACAGCTATGGTGTACTTGTATAAGATAAAATAAATAAATAAATCTTTAAAAAAAGAGGTACTGAAAGGTTATAAAATCCTTTTCATTTACCAAGGACAGTTTTCCAGAGGAAGTCTCTCAAATCTGAGTCTAAGTCCTGTTTTAGACTTCCTAGTGCAGAGCCTGAACAAAGTATTCAGAAGACAGCACGAATAAACTGGCTGTGTGTGTAATCTCAAAACCTGGGATTAGTACTAAAAGATAGTGTGGGGAGATGGGACAGTCCTTTGAAATGGGAGATTTTTGGGTAGCGTTTTCACTGTGACAGACAGAGAAGTAGCTAATAGTAAGATAAAGATGGGCTTATGGACAGTGATCCAGTTTGTGACTCATTTCTCATGCCTCTGGGGAGGAGAAAACTTAGCTTTTACTGAAGGTTTTTTTCCCATAGGATTCAACATTCTTCCCAAAGAATGACATCTCAAGAAGTAGACTCACAGTCAACGTATCTTTCCTGTTACTATTTCAATGACCAATATGGGTGCCATACAAGGAAAGGGATGCTCTGAGTTAAATGTTTAAGGTGGGGTAAAACAATCAGAGGGGAGAGGTGGGTGTTGGGTTACCTGTATGAAGACTTGAACTAGGTTGTAAGATAACTAAAAAATAGTATGTTTAAAAAGGAGATTGAACATAAATATTCTACATGATTTGATTTGACAATGCTATTCCCAGAAGACATGGGCTATGACATGACAATCTCAGTTCCAGAAATGGAGTATTTTCCTATAATTTGTTGGTCAGAGAAGTCCAGGATGCGCTCCCAAACAACACAGAATATTGCCATCACTCTTGCTTGTTCACCATAACTAGATGGTAAGACCTTAGTCCTGAAGACACCACTCATTTTGAATATGTGTCATTGAGAAATCAATTGCAATTGACCAGGAAAGTCTCTCCCTGCTGGCTAACTTAAATAGTGCTAAATGGTGCTATGCAGGCTGGTAGGAGAGAAAAGAAATCAATGGTCTCACCTGATGCTAGACTCTGCATGCTTCAATACTGGCTTGTTTGGCAAAATGTGTCCACTGGGGGAATAGTGGCATAATGGTTTGGGAGCTAATTGATTTCTGATTGGACATCATGAGCTGTTGGGAGAACTTACTTTTGTTATTCTGCTACATAGACATACTGTTAAACTGCCTTTTAAATATTTGTGCCCATAGGTTTGTGTTACTCTAAGTTTGGCCAGTGATTCTTATTTTCATTTGATTAACATGTTGATAATAAGTAACTGTGAATACTTAGCTGTGAATGAATCATTTTAGTCAATTTATCCCATCCAGGGACCAAAGGCTATCATGAAAGAGGATATGAAAAGAATATAGGAGCCGGTAGATGAACAGAAGAATTAGGAAGTTATGACATATATATATATATATATATATATATGGAGATAATGGATCTATTCTATCTATCTATCTATCTATCTATCTATCTATCTATCTATCTATCTATCTATCTATCTATCTATCTATCTATCTCAACTCATAGCAGCAGTGGTAGTCTGCACAAGAGCTGCACAAGATCAAGACAGGCAAAATTCCAGCATGGAATGCATGAACTAATAACTCCCCTCTCAGCATTAGAGTTCCTACAACTATATTGCTGAGTTCAGCTCTAATGATGGTGTGTGTGTGTGTGTGTGTGTGTGTGTGTGTGTGTGATGCTTTAGAACAAACTGATTAAATATCTACCCAGGATTTTTAATCTTGGTTTAGTTATGGTGGCATGAGAACACTTCTTAGAATACCTAGATACTATATTCATTTCCTCTTTTCTCTTGAGCTTACCTATTGCAGCATTTGCCTTTACTTCTGTAATAAAATAGCCTTTTCTGGGACACCAATAACCACATTTCCTGTTAAATGGTGATTCTTGCATCATCATTGTACTTTATCTATTTACAGCAAATGAATACTCCTATTTTTATTGTTTTAATTTTTTTATCTTTATTAACCTGGGTATTTCTTATTTACATTTCGATTGTTATTCCCTTTCCTGGTTTCCAGGCCAACATCCCCCTAATCCCTCCTTCTCCCTTCTATATGGGTGTTCCCCTCCCAATCCTTCCCCCCATTACCGCCCTCCCCCCAACAATCATGATCACTGGGGGTTCAGTCTTGGCAGGACCAAGGGCTTCCCCTTCCACTGGTGCTCTTACTAGGCTATTTATTGCTACCTATGAGGTTGGAGCCCAGGGTCAGTCCATGTATAGTCTTAAACTTGAAACATACCTGTAGTTCCTTTGGACTCTAAGCCTTACTTTGTTATCTTTTTTTCCATATCACAATAGCTTTTTCTCAGCTCCTTCATGGCATTTTCTTTATTGTCCTGACCTGTAACCTCAGAACAGACCAGGACCCTATCACACATCACTTTCTGGATGATTGTATCATAGCTTTCATGAGCTCCATGAAGCAGACAGCACACATGTGTACTGACATTGCAAATTCTTCTCTGAATGCCAGATTTGTCTGTTTCACTGTCTATCAAAGTTCCCTGTGAGAACCAAGACCCCTACTCTAATAATTTCGAGAGTGAAAGTGAAGCAAGCTTTTATTTTCTACAGAAACAGGTGTCAGCTTGGCTAACGTGAATTTTAAAGTCCCAGATCATGGAAAATTATTGCCCTCTTTTTTTCACTCTATGCTGGGACTCTGGAGGGTTATAGTTTTCATTCTCACCTAATACAGCTCTTCCCTAGAGTCCTTATCTTGATGGGTAAGGACACACAGGCTCATCTAATGTAAATCCTGAAGCCCGAGAGTCCCTATTTTTATGATTATGGGCTCAGTCAGTAGCTGACTGCCTGTAATCTTTCTATCCTGAAATTAACCAAGAGCACTTAAATAAGCAGTCAGCTGCTACCTAGTCAAGACAGAGTCCTACAGCCATTTATCTGTGCTTCATTGATCAGCTTTTAATGTACTTCATACTGAAAACCTACCATGATAGGTTATTTCTTATATTTCCATTTGGATATTGTAATGGTTGCTTTAAAATGTCAACTTGCCACAACTTAGAATTATCTGATCAGGGATCCTCAGCTGAAAGATGATCTTGACTGCCCAAGTTGATGTGGGAAGGCCTACCACAAACATGGGTGACACCTTTTGGTTGCAGGCTAGATAAAAAGGGACACACAGGAAGAAGAGCATTACTCTCTGCTAGCTTGACCTTCCCACTCTTCACTGAGTTATACCCTATTGCTACTGCTGATTCATTTGCTGATATCAGAACTGGAGATTCCAAGCTCCCAAATAGGTTGAGGACTAATTCCTTTCCAGGGACCCTCCAGGTCTTTGTTGCCAGATAAGGGATATTGAAGCACCCAACTTTGTGGACTGGGCAGTCTACTGAGTCTACTGGTGCTAGGTAGCCATTGCTGGACTACTCTGAAGAGGCACTTAGCCTCTTGTACTTAGCTACTGGGTTCTTGGCCACTTACGTGTTAGATATCTGATATTGGGCTATTTTAACCATATTGTATAAGTCAGTTTAACAATCTATTTAACACACACACACACACACACACACACACAAACACACACACCCCTATATACTTATTCCTCTAGAGAAGTGCTGACTAATACCAATTATTTATAGATATTTTAAATGTAAGTATACACGTAAGGAATTTGAAGAGTTCCAGTCATCTTTTCCATTCCAATAAGTGACAAATATGCTGAGGACCCCATTGTCCCCATCTTGTTACAGTAGTCTGACTCATTATCATCAACAAAAATGGCCTCCTAACTAATATGTCTGCTTTTAGTTTGCTTCCTAGCTACGTACATTTCATACCAGCAAAGTCAGGCTTTGTCCTCTCTTTTGAAAATAAATATGATTAAAGACTTTGCATTTTACTCAGAATATCATTTGTAAGAATCCACATCCTTGCTGCAGCCTAAACGACCTTCTCTTGATCCAGTCCACTCTTTATCTGTACCTTTATCTGTCTGTCTGTCTATCTTCTGTCTATCTTTCTATCTATCTATCCCTGTCATATGCTAATTCAATCTAGTCTGGCCATCCTTTTGTCCATATATAACTGCTTCCACCCAAGAGCCTTTGTGTTTGTGATTCATTCTTCCTGGGATGCTCTCTGTTTCTTTTTTTAAAACTATATATCCATATATGTTGTTCCTTCTATATCCATTATCTGAGGGGAATTTGTTGGTTATGCTTTCCTTGATCATCATATCAACTATCATCTAACAATCTATTGTGCCCTTGACTTATTTTCCATGACCATTTTGTTCACCCATGCTGTAAACATATCAGTACTGGTTTATTATTACTAATTCTCTCCAAGGGCTCTCTGTTGTTTATTGAGAGATCCCTGTTGCCAAGGCATTACTTTGGACTTGGTGGTTCTTGGACAATATTTGTTCAGATGGTGAATGAATAATGAATGAATAAGTGAATGAATGAATGAGTGAATGAATGAACGATCATATGAAAAAAAATTGAGACAAAACAAAGAAATTTAAATTCTAAGTTTCAGTTGACTGGTTTTAACTGAATATAAAATTTAAATCCCTATCAGAAAAGCCAAGACTTCACTCAACTTTGACACAATAGTTTTGACTGTTTCCATTTTTGTTGAGAATAACCATGGAACTATACAAATGAAGAGAAGCCCTGTGGGCATTTGGCACTATGTGGTGTGTTCTTTTTTGCCAGTGGGGCTATTTTTGCATTCTACAGTTTTTCCCCCACATCCTTAGGTCCTGGAAGCAACAAGACCAGACTAGGTAACTAAAATTCTCTTTTGGTTCTAAATTGTGTACACCAGGCATTTTCCATTCCATCCCTACTCTGTATGCACTTTTGTCTTTTCTCTCTTTGCCTCATCTGCATTGCTCACTGGCTTGTAACTCTCAGATGAGGTTATTGTGGTCCAATTTTGTGAAGCTGTTTGCAAGACCGATTTTGACTATCACTCTCAAATGTGACTTATTGGTGGCCGTTGAGGCTCCGAATTGAGGAGTAGAATCCAGGTAGTGCAGTTGATATGTGTGCTATTCACAGTAAGATTGTACTGGAGACTACTGTCTTTCATCTGTACAGATACGTGGAGTTTAGAGCCATGAAAGCCATTAAAATGGCTTTGTTGCTGTAACTACAGGAGATTTGCCGAGGTGATTGTGTAATTAGTCTCTGAAGCTCTTGAGAGAGAACAAGGGAACTGGGCTTTGTTTAAAAATGCTTCTCCTTATAATTTTCAGTGTCCTTTGCATAAGAATTTAGCTTTGTTTTTTTCTAAATTAATATAGTTAAACTTGCCTAAATCTGATTTTTGTATGTGTATGTGTGTCTTTTGGGTTTTGCTCTGTTTATTAATGTAGGGCTGAAGAAAGGTTGAACAAATCTTGTGATAAGTAAATTTTCAGTAAAAGCAAAGCATAACAAAACAAAACAAAACAGCCCTTCCTTGGAAGAAGAAAGTTTATTTGGACCTGGAATGAACCTGTCTTAAACATGATGAATATCACACTTTTCTAAGTTTTGTTGCAGAATTGATTTCTTTCCATATGCTTCTGGTGGTTTAATTTGATTGGCACCATAAAATATTGCTCTTTGATGTGGGAAGTTGTTCTTATTGCACAGAACTATAGGCATAAATTTTATTTGTGTTAATAATGTTGAATAAACTGCATTTAGGTCCGGGGTTATTTCTGGCTGCTGTGCTCCTACCTCATTTGATTGTCCAGTTTCCAGACATGGATTTAAATCTTCCTGCAGCTGGGAGTTTGCCATTCATGTTACATTTGCTTCTGTTTTCAGAAGCATGAAAATGGCCAAGCTAAGGCAGGAAAGCTATTTCAAGGTTTTCTTCTGCTTTTCAAATACAAAATTAATTCCACAGTGACCTGGCAATGAGGAGTCACTCCACTCCTTTCCATAGTCTGTTGGAATGATAGCTTGGAAATATACACGTCTGGCTTTTCATCTAACTGCTGCATCTACCAGGCAGAGTAGGCTATATTGTCTTTAATTTGCTTTTAGGCAAAATACATTTTATTTTTTTTATATATGGTTATACATATACAGAGATGCATATGATAACAATTAGTAAAACAAGGGCCATAAATTAGAAGGAAGGCAACAAGGGATACATGGAAAGGGTTAGAGGGAGAAAAGGGAAGGGGAAAATAATATTATAACCATCCCAAATAATAAGAAGTATTAATAAGAATTATATTAAACAATAAAGTTCTTAGGTTGCAATTTTTTCCTTTTCATTCTTTTTTTTCTTAAAAACAGGGTCTGATTATGTAGCTCTCACTGGCCTGGAATTCATTATATATCCTTAAACTCGTAGAAATCTGCCTGCCTCTGCCTCTTAGGTGCTGGAATTAAAGACATTATGCATAGCTCAAGGTTGGCTTTTATAATAAATAAATGTATCATTTTCAATATTACATTGGAACAGCCCTTTTGGGATTATGTACCCTAAACTTGAGTGAACTTATCTCTTTAGACCTAAGTAATCAATCCGAGTAAATTCATTCTTCATTTGCAGACATTAACAAGATACTTCTGTATTAGTAATGTCTCACTGCGATGATTAAATGGCAGACAAGAAGCGACCTAAGCAAGGAAGGGCTTACTTTGGCTAACATTTCCAGCGAACATGGTCCGTCATGCCAGAGGGCATAGCAGCAGAAAGAGGGCAGGGCTGCTATCATTGCTTCTTTAGTCAGGAACCTGAAAATCAGCAGAGAGTCTGGCTGAACTACAAATCTCAGGGCCTATTCTCAGGAAGCCACTCCTTAAGTTTGGCTGCAAAAGCTCTACACCTTCAGAAATAGTACCGCTGTGCACAAGTCTTCAAGCACAGAAGCCCATGGGGACATTTTCTATGCAACCACAACCACATTCCCCTCGTTAAAGATTTGTTTGTGGCACACAGGCAGACAGTAAGTAATCTCAGTGTGTGGTATCGGACTCTCAACCTGATGAATAAGTACTGTTATCCCTGGTGAGGAAACTTAGACCAGAATAACTTGTTAAACCCTGATAGCTTGTAAGTACAAGTTTTGTTATCTGAGTGAGGCAGCCCAGGATCCCTGTCCATTCTAGGATATACCAGAAAGGGAGAACTAGCCATGGGAGTTTGCTTCTCCCTGCAACTTTACTTTCAAAGGCTCCAATTAGCATACTGAAAGATCTCATTTACTAAATGGGCTCTGAGTAATTGGCTGCTGGGGTTGGGGTGAATAGTGTCCCCAGGAGAGCTGTTTCACAGCTTGAAGCACTGGGCAGTCAGGCCTTCCCTGGTCATTCCTCTCTGCACAGACCAGCACACTAATGCGATTGGAAAAATGGCCCCTAATTTGAAAACTCAAAATGGATGAACTGTCCTAGCTCCATCTTTCGATGGATAGCAGAGGATGTCCAGATTGGTTTCCCATGGGAGCACTCAAGTTAGGGGGGAGGCAGAGTCAATGATCCTCACCATTCACACCAGAGTTAAACAACTGGGGCCTCTCTCTGGCTGTTTTTCTTCACTTCACAGCCTTTGAAGGAAGTGACTTCCAACAAGGAACCTCATGATCTATCCAATCACGCCCGTCACTCAGCCTAACTGCTGAGTGATTCAGTTTGTGTCAATGTAGTTTCCCACAAAGGAAATTGCAGTATGCAGTTTCTCATTTTCCCTTGGACATTACTATATTTTGTGTTTTCTGTGTCCTATTGTTTAATGATCAGCATTTTAAAAAAGATTGATTTATTATATATACAGTGTTCTATGTATACCTGCAGGCCAGAAGAGGGCACCAGATCTCATTATAGGTGGTTGTGAGCCACCATGTAGTTGTGGGGAATTGAACTCAAGACATTTGGAAGAGCAGTCAGTGCTCTTAACCTTTGAACCATCTCTCCAGTCTGTGATCAGCCTCTTAAATTGCTGTATGAGGTCATGTAGTTGTGTTTGGATAGGGTTCAGATTCTGCTTCTGCTGTCTCCAGTTTGGGAATTGGAGCAAATCTCTTAACCTCTTGGCTTGCTGTTCCCATTGCAGTTGAGAAACTTCCACCCTTGAGGAATTGGTTAAAGGAATAACAAGGACTGGGAGCATAATTTAGCTAGTAGAATGCTCGCCTACCTCCAAAACCGTGACTTCCATTCCCAGCACACCATGAAGCAAAACATAGCATGTTATATGCCGGGCTCTCAGAATGTGGAAGGTAGAAGTAGGAGGACCAGAAGTTCAAGGTTGGTGAGGTTGAGATGGCTCACCAGGTAAAAGTGCTTATTGTGCAAACCTAATGACACGCTACTTTCGATGCCTGAATTCACATAAATCTAGAAGGAGAGAACTGACTCCACGAGTTGACCTCTTACCTCTCTATGTGTGTCACATACATAAGCCACAGGTACAAAAATATCATACATGTATTGCACCTACATACATATAAATAAAATGAAACCAACCACCTCAAACAAATAAAAATTAAGATACATCCGTCCTCAGCTATAATACAGTTTGAGGCTAGCCTAGGCTTTGTGAAACCCAAGTTATGATAATCTAAATAAAAACAGGTCCCCAACCCCAAGTTAGCAAAACAAATCTGTTAGTCTCCTTGAACAAGCAAGCCTCTCATTCGTGGTCATTGTCATTTTTATCAGACCTTGCTCTTCACTTTACCTTAAAATCAGTGGACATAACTGTACTGATTGTCACCTTCACCTCTTTTTGTCAACTTGTTAGTGAATAGATTTGATAATTTCTCTAGTACTCAGAGTCACACACTCATCTCATTGCAACTTCCATTCTTAACTTAAGGTTAGAACTCCTACCTGGCTTCCTGACTTCCCTTTCAAGTCTCCTGCCAGGAGAGTTTTCCAATAAAGCTACTTAAAACAGTAGTAGTTCTAGTAGTTTTCATTCCTGTATAAGCTTCCTATTTCTTAGGACTATGAAAAATGGCATTTTTTTTAATACATCTCCCTGGGTTTATTCTTCCCCTTTGTCTTTGTCAATACTGTAGGTGTTTTTTAAGACACATTATCAACACATTAGATTTTTTTATTTTTTAATCAGTTCATTTACATTTCAAATATTACCCCCCTTCTTGTTCTCCCCTCCATGAATCCCCCATCCCCTCCCCTTTGTCTCTAAGAATGTGCTTCCCCACCCAACCCATTCCAGCCTCACCATTTCAGCATCCCCTTCTCTGGAGCATCAAGTGCCTCCCCTCCCATTGATGCCAGATAAGGCAGTCTTTGGCTGACATGGACCATGGGAGATATGGACCTGCCCATGTACACTCTTTGGTTGGTAGTTTGGAGCTGTGAGGGGTCCGGTGAATACTGTTGTTCTTCCTATGGGGTTACAATCACCTTCTGCTCCTTCAGTCCTTCCCCTAACTCTTCCACTGGGGAGCAGAGGCTTAGTCTGATGGTTGGTTGTATCTGCATCTGTCTTAGTGAAGTGCTGGCACAGTCTCTTAGTGGGCAGCCATACCATGCTCCTGTCTGCAAGTACATCTTAGTATTACCAATCGTGTCAGGGTTTGGTGTTTGCAGATGGAATGGATCCCATGACAGGGCAGTCTCTAGATGGCCTTTCCTTCAACTCTGCTCTGTTTTTGCTCCTGCATTTCCTTTAGACAGGGACAATTCTGGGTTAAAAATTTTGAGATGGGTGCATGGCCCCATTCCTCCACTCAGGGCTGGAGGTTTTTTCTCTTCAGGTTCTATCTCCCCTCTGTTGGGTATTTCAGCTAATGCCATCTTCATTGGGTCCTAGGAGCTTCTCACATTGTTGATGTGTGGGACTTTTACTGGTTTCCAAAGGTCACCATCCTCGACTGCTTCTCAATTCTATTTATTTTCCTGACTCTCTGGACACCCCTCCCCATACCTGGACTTCTCTTCCCATACCTGGACCTGCCCCCTTTCCCCTCCTCCCTGCCTTTTTCCTCCCAAGTCCTTCCCTTCCTCTTCCTCTAGTGATTATTTCCTTCTCCCTTCTAAGTGGGTTTGAAGAATCCACACATTGGTCTTCCTTCTTGTTAAGTGGCAAATGGTCTGTGAAATGTATCATGGGTATTTTGAGCTTTTGGGCTAATATCTACTTATCAGTGAGTATAACATGTGTGTCCTTTTGAGTCTGGGTTACCTCACTCAGGATAACATTGTATCATTCCATCCATTTCCCTACAAAATTTGTGAAGTAGTTGAGTAGTATTTCATTGTGTAAATGTACCACATTTTGTGTATTTATTCTTCCATTAAGGGACATATGGGTTGTTTCTAGCTTATGGCTATTATAAATAAGGTTGTTATGAAAAGAGAGTGGAGCATGTGTCCTTGGTATATGTTGGAGCACCTTTTGGCTATGTGCCCAGTAGTGGTATAGCCGGATCTTCAGGTAGAATTATTTCCAATTTTCTACGGAACCACCAGATTGATTTCCAGAGTAATTTTATCAGTTTGCAATACCACCAGCAATGGAGTAGTGTTCCTCTTTCTCCACATCCTCCCTAGCATCTGCTGTTGCCTGAGGTTTTGATTTTAGCCATTCTGATTCGTAAAAGATAGAATCTCAGGGTCATTTGGATTTGCATTTCCCTGATGACTAAGGTTGAACATTTCTTTAGGTGCTTTTCAGCCATTCTATATTCCTCATTTGAGAATTCTTTGTTTAGCTCTGTACCCATTTTTAATAGGATTATTTGATTCTCTGGAGTCTAACTTCTTGAGTTCTTTGTATATATTGGATATTAGCTCTCTATCAGATGTAGAATTGGTAAAGATCTTTTCCCCAATGTTAGTTGCCATTTTGTCCTATTGACAGTGTCCTTTGCCTAATAGAAGCTTTTCTGTTCATGAGGTCCCTTTGGCAATTGTTGATCTTAGAGTATGAGTCACTAGTGTTCTGTTTAGGAAACTTTCCCCTGTGGTAATATGTTCAAGGTTCTTTCCCACTTTCTCTTCTATTAGATTCAGTGTATCTGGTTTTATGTGGAGGTCCTTGATCCATTTGTACTTGAGCTTTGTACAAGGAAATAAGAATGGGTCAATTTGCATTCTTCTACATGCAGACCTCCAGTTAGACCAGTACTATTTGTTGAAAAAGCTGTCTTTTTACCACTGTATGGTTTTGACTTCTTTGTCAAAGATCAAGTGAGCATAAGAGCGTGGGTTCATTTCTGGGTCTTCAATCCTATTCCATTGATCTACCTGCCTGTCTCTGTACCAATATCATGCTGGTTTTATCACGATTGCTCTGTAATATAAGCTTGAGTTCAGGGATGGTGATCCTCCCAGAAGTTCTTTTATTGTTGAAAATTGTTTTCTCTATCCTGTTTTATTGTTGGTGGTGTTATTACAGATGAAGTTGAGAACTGCTCTTTCTAACTCTATGAAGAATTGAGTTAGAATTTTGATGGGGATTGAATTGAATCTGTTGATTGCTTTTGGCAAAATGGCCATTTTTACTATATTAATCCTGCCAATCCATGAGCATGGGAGGTCTTTCTGTCTTCTGAGATCTTCTTCAATTTCTTTCTTCAGAGACTTGAAGTTCTTGTCATACAGATCTTTCACTTGCTCGGTTAGAGTTACACCGAGATATTTTATATTATTTGTGGCTATTGCAGAGGGTGTTATTTGCCTAATTTCTTTCTCATCCCATTTATTCTTTTTATGTAAGAGGGATACTGATTTGGATTAATTTTATATCCAACCACTTTGCTGAAGTTATATAATATCTGTAGAAAATCTCTGGTAGATTTTTTAGGGGGTCTCTCATGTATAATATCAGATCATTTGCAAATAGTGATACCTTGATTTCTTCATTTCCAATTTGTATCTCTCTGACCTATTTTGTTGTCTAATGCTCTACCTACAATTTTGAGTACTACATTGAATAAATAGGAGGAGATTGGGCAGCCTTGTTTTGTCCATGATTTTAGTGGTATTGCTTCAAGTTTCTCTCCATTTAATTTGATGTTGGCTGTTAGTTTGTTTTATATTGCTTTTATTTTATTTATGCATGTGCCTTGAATTCCCTATCTTTCCAAGACTTTTACCATGAAAACTTTTGTATTTTGTCAAAGGCTTTCTCAGCATTGAATGAGATGTTCATGTGATTTTTTTCTATGAGTTTGTTTATATAGTGGACTACATTGATGGGTTTATGTATATGGAAGCATCCCTGCATCCTTGGGATGAACTTAACTTGTTTATGGTGAGTGCTCATTTTTATATGCTTTTGGATTCGGTTTGCAAAAAATTCTTTTAATCAAACAGTGTGCTTTTATTATCTCTGAATAATAATGCTTATTATTATTGACATATATAGCTAGGTACTTGTAAAAACTTTATTGGTTATTTTGATTATTTACATTCCAAATGTTATCCCCCTTCCAGGTTTCCTCTCTGAAAACACCCCATCCCACTTCCCTCCCCCTCTCTCCATGAGGGTACTCCCCTACCTATTCAACCACTCCGTCCCCACTGCCTAGTATTCCTCTACACTGGCCCATCTAGCCTTCACAGGATCAAGGGTCTCTCCCCCCTTTGATGCCAGACAACTGAATATTTTTGTATCAATATTCATAAAGGAAATTGGTTTGAAGTTCTCTTCCTTTGTTGGATCTTTGCGTGGTTTAGGTAACAGCATAACTGTGTTATGAATTAGGTGGCATTTCTTCTGGTTCTATTTGGTGGAATAATTTGAGAAGTATAGTCATTAGGTCTGATAAAATTCTGCACTAAAACCATCTGGCCCTGGGCCTTTGTTTTTTTTCGGAGACTTTTAATGACTGCTTCTATTTTTTTAGGAGTTATGGGGTAGCTTAGATAGTATATCTGGTCTTGATTTAACTTTGGTACCTAGTATCTGTCTAGAAAATCATCCATTTCATCTAGCTTTTCCAGTTTTGTTGAGTATAGGCTTTTGTAGTAGGATCTGATAATTTTTTTGAAATTTCCCCAGTTTCTGTTGTTATGTTTACTTTTTCATTTCTAATTTTGTTAACTTCAATACTGTCTTTGTGCCCTTTAGTTAGTTTGGCTAAGGGTTTATTTACCTTGTCAATTTTTCTCAAAGAACCATCTCTTTATTTTGTTGATTCTTTGTATAGTTCTCCTTGTTTCTAATTCATTTTATTTCAGTCCTGAATTTGACTGTGTCCTGGCATCTACTCCTCGTGGGTTTGTTTGATTCTTTTTGTTCTAGTGCTTTCAGATATACTGGGAAGTGGCTAGTGTGGGTCTTTCTAATTTCTTTATGAAGGTACTCAGTGTTATGAATTTTCCTGTTAGCATTGCTACTATCATTGTGTCCCATAAGTTTGGGTATGTTGTGCCTTCATTTTCATTAAATTCTAGAAAGTCTTTACCTTCTTTCGTTATTTTTTCCCTGACCAAGTTATCATTAAATAGAGTGTCATTCAGTGTCCACATGTATGTGGGCTTTCTGCTGTTTTTGCTGTTATTGAAGAACAGCCTTAGTCTATGGTGATCTGATAGGATGCATGGGATTATTTCAATCTTCTTGTATTTGTTGAGGCCTGTTTTTTGTATGATTATATGGTTGTCTTAGGGTTTCTATTCCTGCATAAGCATCACAACCAAGAAGCAAGTGTAAGTTCAGCTTATGCTTCCATGTTACTGTTCATCACCAAAGGAAGTCAGGACTGGAACTCACGCAGGGCAGGAAGCAGGAGCTGATGCAAAGGCCATGGAGGGATGTTGCCTACTGGCTTGTTCAGCTTGCTCTCTTAGGAACCCAAGATTACTAGCCCATGGACAGCACCACCTACAATGGACTGGGTCCTCCCCATTTGATCACTAGTTGAGAAAATGCCTTACAGCTGGATCTCATGAAGGTATTTCCACAACCGAGGCTCCTCTTTCTGTGATATGTCAACTGTCAAGTTGACATAGCCAGTAAAATGGTCAGTTTTGGAGAAGGTACCATGAGGTGCCGAGAAGGCATGTTCTTTTGTTTAAGGGTGAAATGTTCTGTAGACATTTGTTAAATACATTTGGTTCTTAACTTCTGTTACTTTCAGTATGTCTCTGTTTAGTTTCTGTTTCCATGTTCTTTCCACTGGTGTTGAAGTCTCCCACTCTTATTGTATGTGGGTCAATGTGTGTTTGAGCTTTAGTAATGTTTCCTTCACAAATGTAGATGCCCTTTCATTTGGGGTGGCAATATTCAAAATTGAGAGTTCATCTTGGTGGGTTTTCCTTTGAGTATGAAGTGTTCTTCATCTCGTTTGATAACTTTTGGCTGAAAGTCTATTTTATTGGATATTAGAATGGCTACACTAGCTTGTTCCTTGGGACCATTTGCTAAGAAAACTTTTTTAGCCTTTTAGTCTGAGGTTGTGTCTGTTTTTTGTCACCGATGTGTGTTTTCTATATGCAAAAAATTGCTGGGTCCTGTTTGTGTATCCAATCTGCTAGCCTATGGGTCTTTATTGGGAAATTGAGTCCATTGATGTTGAGAGACATGGTATTATTTGTGTAATTCTCTTCTTTTGGATATTATTATTATATGATTAATTTCTTGTTTTCTCATGTGTGTAGTTTTGCTCCTTGTTTTGGGGTTTCTCTTCTGCTATCCTCTGTATGGATGGATTAGTTTAAAACTGGTTTTGTCATGGAATATCTTGGTTTCTCCATCTATGGTGTTTGGGAGTTTTGCTGGGTATAACAGCCTCAGCTGGTAATTGTGTTCTCCTAGGGTCTGCATGATATCTGTCTAAGATTTTCTGGATTTAGAGTATCCGTTGAGAAGTCCAGTGTAATTCTGATAGGTCTGCCTCTATATGTTACTTGGCCTTTTTCCCTTACTACTTTTTTAATATTCTTTCTTTGTTCTCTGCATTTAGAGTTTTGATTATTATGTGACTTGAGGAATTTCTTTTCTGGTACAATCTATTTGGTTCTGTAGGCTTCTTCTATGTTTGTGACCATCTATTTCTTAGGTTAGGGAAGTTTCTTCTCTGATTTTGTTGAAGATATTTCCTGGCCCTTTGAGCTGGGTATTTTCATTCTCTTCTATTCCTATTACTCTTAGGTTCAGTCTTTTCATTATGTCCTGAATTTCCTGGATGTTTTAGGTTAGGAGCTTTTTGCACTTTGTAATTTTTTGACTATTGTGTCAATATCTTTTATGGTATCATCTATGCATGAGATTCTCTTTTCTATCTCTTGTATCCTGTTAGTGCTGCTTGCATCTGTAACTCCTGACTCCTCTAGGTTTTCCATCTTCAAGGTTGCCTCTTTTGTGATTTCTTTATTGTATCTATTTTCATTTTTAGATCCTGGACAGTTTTGTTTAATTTTGTCACCTCTTTGATTGTATTTTCCTGTATTTCTTTAATGGATTTATGTGTTTCCTTTTTAAGTCCTTCTACCTGTTTGTGTTCTGTAAGGGAGTTCTTTATGTCCTCTTTAAGGTCCTCTATCATCTTTGTGAGATGAGATTTTAGGTTGGAATCTTTGTTTCTTAGGTGTGTTAGGGTATCCAGGGCTTGCTGTGGTGGGAGAACTATGTTCTGATGTTGCTAAGTGGAATTGATTTCTGTTGCTTATGTTCTTGCACTTGCCTCTTGACATTTGGTTATCTCAGGTTTAATTGACTTTGCTGTGTCTGTCAGGATCCTGCCCTTCCTGGGTGCCTTGTTATGATGGACCTCCTGGAGTCAGGCTATCTCTGGGAGTGTGGTTATGAAGTACCTCCTGGGAGTTGAGGTGTATCTGGGTGTGGGAGGAATCTGGAATGCCTGCTCTGCCCTGGGCTAAGTTGTGGGCCTGAATGAAAATGTGTCTCAGGCAGGGCAGGATGGATAGGGCCCTCCTCCACTGGGCCCTGTGGGGATCCCAGTTAGATAAGGTATTGGGGTGGGGGTGGGTTTAAGTCTCACCTGAAGGCTCTCCTAGGAGTCAAGCTTTATCTGGGTGTGGGAGAGGATCTTGAGCACCAGCTCTGCCCTGTGCCAAGTTCACATTAGATTTTTTTTTTCTTTTCTTTTTTTCCAGTCTTGGGACCGAACCCAGGGCCTTGCGCTTGCTAGGCAAGCGCTCTACCACTGAGATAAATCCCCAACCCCCCACATTAGATGTTTTTAATACTGTTAACTTTGTATCAACTTGACTAGACCACGAGGTCTTTAGATATGTGGTTAGATAAATTGGGTGTATGGGTGAGGATGTTTCTGGGTAAAATTACTATGAAGATTACCTAAGTAAAGTAGATTGCTTTTCCAGTGATGGGGACCAATAGCATTCATCTAACTTATTGAGGACAGAAGTGCATTTCAAAAGGAATAGGTGAAGGGCCCAGTAAAGGGGAAGTAGCTGTCTTTGATCAGGAGTAATGGCTTTTCCTAGATTCAGACTTAGACTTGGTACATGCACACTTACTTCCTTGAGTTTTACGTTTATATACCACACACCTCAGAAATGTTCACCCACTGTGAGCACTTGTGCCAATTGCTTAAAACCAACACCCCCGCCCTTTTCATCTCTTCAGGCTATTCCAATATCCCATATTATCAAAATCCAGAGAACAGCTGCTGATGGCGTGTTCAACCCTAGCATCTACAGCACAAATCAAGTGCTTATGACTCAGTGAATATCCAGGAATAGGGGAAGCAGAAAGAATGTAAGAGTTAGAGGATAAGGGCATCTGCTGTGAAATAGTGTCTTCTGAATGAGATAGGGAGGCCCCACCCATGAAATCTTAGCAATATGCTGTCTGAACAAGACCTGTACAATGACAACCACCACTTGACATACGAGCATGGATAGGAGAAATCTCACAAGGCCTTATCTACAGATGAAGAACTACAGGCAAATCAAAGTCTGAGAAAGGAATAATCAGTATTTTTCATGGATGAAACCCCTGATAATTTATCCATTTCCAAATGGTGAACTCTAAATGAATATACATATAAACAAAACTTACTAGACTCAGCACATTGGACACACACACACACACACACACACACATTTACATGTGGTATAAATATACATAAATATATTTGTTTTAATAATAATTAAAGGAGAGCTCACTAATTGTAGGAGGAGTGGACAAGACATGAAAGAAGTTGAACGGGGAGAGAGGGAAAATGATGCAAATTCTTATATTAAATTCTCAAAAAATTAAATTAAATAGACTAAGAAGCACTCTTTGGTATTCTTTTCCTCTAAAACTTTTTCTAAACTAGGACTTTCTTGTTTTATCCTTGTAGTACACAGTGTTTTCATCAGATCACTGCACTACAGCTGCTCCTTGACATGTCTCTTCTTTCATAGAGGAGCCCTTGAAGACAGGAAGGGTTATCACCCTATTTGTTCCTATATTCTCAGTAGCTTGGGAGAAAAGCAATAGATATTGATTGAATGCAAGACTAACTTTTATACTTAATGAAAATAGGGTGAGATAGCTGTCCTTCAAGCATTCTCTTCAAATTGCTAATCCACTCCATTCTGCAAGAGGAGACTATGCTAGAGTTTTTCTCCAAATGCAAGGCCTTGGGCAAATGGAATGGCTTCACAGTGCCTCAGGTATCTCATTGGGTAAAATGGGAACAGTAATAGGATCTATATTATAGGGCTGTGGGAAAGAGCAAGTGCTTCGTGCATGGGAAACTTCAAACTGAGCTTGGCATCCTGTAAATGCCTTGCAAATGGGAATTTTGCTATTTTATTAGCTCCAAAGGGGAGCTAACAAATTCATCCCACTGCTCATTTGCGAAAGCTGCTCTTGGATGTAATCAGTAGCAGGGAGAGGTGGTCTGTGGGTTTCCACTACTGCAGTTAAGTGCCTTACTGTTGAGTATGCATGTTGCAATTGAAACCATGGCTGTGTTTGTGTAGTAAAAGGGTGGAATGTAAAGACCTGAAGTCTCCTACCATGAGCCAGAGGAAAGAAACTAGAGTTCTGCATATCCCCCCTCTTCGTTTGCTGATGGTTCTCTCTGTACTTCAAAGAGAAATGCAGCCCCTTGCACATTCTCTAATCTCTCTGCCTTTTCTGCTCATGCCTCATGGGAACATTTGTGTCTTTTTAAATGCAGCCACCAAAACCCCATCGTGGATATATGAAAGGCAGTGAGTTGAATAGAAATAGACTCTGCTTGGCCATACGGCTGTCAGTCACGTGCTCCACATGAGGCATTGGTACAGAGTTCAAGTGTCATTCTGTGTCCTCTGTCCTCCTGCAATGGAGTTGTCAGAAGTCTTTCAAAGCCTACAAGAAACAGACTGGTTTCTCTTTTACCCCCTTCATAGTATACAATCATTCTGTGATTCTCAAGGATCGGTTAGGCTCAACCAACTTAAATTAGGCTAAACCATTCCTAAAATACGAATTGGGACTTCTGTATATTGTTTGAGCAGAAAGATACACAGCTTCCAAATTTCACCTAGATTATTAGTTTTGAGAAGGAAGGGAGTGATAGAAGGAGACAGTGAAGGAGAATAGGAGAGAGGGAAAGAGGGGGAAGAGAGGGTGAGGGAGAGGGAGATAGTGGGAGGGAGTGAAGGCAGATGAGGAAGTTGAGACATACACATTGCAGGGAAAGGGAGGGATGGTGGGAAGGAGGGAGGGAGGGAGGGATGGAGAGAGAGAGAGAGAGGGAGAGAGAGAGAGAGAGAGAGGGAGAGGGAGAGAGAGAGAGAGAGAGAGAGAGAGAGAGAGAGAGAGAGAGAGAGAGAGAGATTGCAGTGTGGTAGACATATAATTATACATTTCATGCCAGCCAGTAACTAAGCTATGATAACAGTCTTGGACATGAATACTTTGTTCATTCTTAGACTAGAGCAAAAATAGAAATTAAAGCCCTGAGAGGTGACATACTGCTCTGACCAGTGATGATGACACAAGAACAGTCTTCTAACCTTGAGATGCTGTACACCGTCACATAGTTGACTAGCTAGAGAACTCAAGTAATTTTCAAGTTTCCATCTTCACAGGATGGTGAAATCTGTATGCCCAGTTTTTTTTTTGATAGCCCATGTTTTTGTGTATTCTCAAGCCAGTTTTTGTTGAGTCCATCTTCTCAATGAGAACACTGACTCCTGATGCTGCACACATAGCCTGGTGTTTAGCACACAGTAGTCTCTCAGTGGCTATGCATTGAGGAAATCATGAACATCTGTGCTTCTCAAAGATTTGGAACAGATGTGGAACTCTAGGACCCAATTATCGGAAAATCCATTTTTCACTATGGGTATTATTGATAACTGAGGTCCACCCTTAGTTCATATCAAATGCTTTCATGGCATTGCAGGGCTGCATGGAAATCATTTCTTTGAATTTTGGGTAGATTGGTGAGCTTTGTATGCAATAATGTTGGTGTTTCCAAAGTTTAGGTGGAGCAATATTATATGGCTTTCACCCTGTAGTCTACAAGGAGTTGTATTTTCTGAATAAGTATTGATCACAGCTTACAAAACATTGCGAGCCCATATAATTAAAAAGAATGAGACCAGCCATCAGTGGGCAGTGCTTGTCTGAGTAGCTGAGAAGCCAAAGTCTTCAGGTGTCTGTGATTTTATAATTGTACTTGCTTGGGAAGCTTATTAAAGCCTTGCAGGTGCAATGTTTCATCACAGAGTAGTGAACCCTTGAAAGATATGCATAATAAACAGAGTTTGAAATATGTTTTTATTCCCGGCCATATGGTCCTGTCTGGAGCTTTCCTGGATCTTTGGGTCAGTTCACTGTTGAAAGATGGGCTTGCAAGGACCCACCTCTCGGAGCAGCTGTCAGAAGCCCGATCAGAACGAATCTGCAGTTGCATGATTATTTATTTTATGTGGCTCTCAGAAATAAGCCCAGCCTTTCTCCAGAGCTGAAATGTGCTGAGCAAAGTCTCTTCCCTGAACAGCTTGTGCTCGCATCACCAAGCAGTGTCCTTCCCTGTCCTTAAAGAGCAGACTGGCGAGACTTGTGTAGTAGGCCAGGATGGGCAGTCTGGGTGAGGTGTTGCCCACCTGGGCTTGAACTTGGTGCCAGCAATGTGAAAACTAAAACATACACAGGTGCAATTTTAACGAAGTGTCAGGATTCTTTCTTTTCTGTTCTTCACAGCTCATCTTCCTGTGCCCCTTAGCTCTAAGCAGTTACAGTGGCTGCTGTACCCAGGCACTCTGAGTATTATAGGGGCCGTATGGTGAGCTTGTTCTTCTTTTGTTAGTGACAGAAGGTGGCATTGACATCTCTGACAATGGCTTTTAAAGGAGCATCAGCTATGATTTATTTGACATTTGTTGTATACATATAGGGATGCTGGTAACTGAAGAGAGACTTGGTCTAGGAATTGAGGAACAACAATGCATTCGGGTTCTCAGCATGCAAAATATATTTATCTGAGTGCAGGAACAGTAAGTTCTACATCTTCTGATTACTCCAAAAGTTGAACTTGGAAGTGAATTCTGTCACTTTGGTCAAAAAGCCATTATACTTTTTAATAAGTGCTTTCTCTATGCTCTTATATTACTGATGAAATGTCCAATGTAATATCTACTTACAGCCATTCACTCTAAGCAGTGTAAATTGATCACAAGGATAGAGGATCTAGGTCCTTCCTGGCTTTCTGGGGCACAGAGTCTGGAGTACAAGATAGTCTTTAAACAAGTAATCTTACTTACATAATGAAATGGAAGCTAATTGTATCAAGGCAGACGTGGAAGAAAAAAGTCCTCCTGTTTCTAACTTGTAACTTTCCATGTCCTTCTTGGTCAAGATCACAAGCTGTGGAGACAGAGCCTCAGCTTCAGTTGTTAGAATTCTGTCAGCCTTACGCTCACATTTCTTTGGTTTTTGTTTCTTGTTTTTGTTTTTGTTTTGTTTTGTTTTGCTGGTCTGATTCTCTTATGTCTCTTAACGGCCATGATTTCAATTATCATCTCTGTGTGAAAGTTCTAAAATTAAAATCAACATCTCAAACGGTGCCTTGATCTTATATTTGGATGTCAAGAAAAGCAATGTAAGGTCACTATAACCAGGCTTCACTCTGTCTTCCTGCTTCTCTGCCAAAACTTGTCTCTGTCCAGTATTTCCTAATCCAGAAATTGACACAGTTACCAATGGAGTCGTCCTTTGCTTTTATATCTCCTTCATCACAAATTGTCAGCATACTTGTAAATCTTTAATTTGAGTACATATCAAACCAACTCACTTCTCTGTGTTCTCACTACATCCCTCCTGCGGTCTCTATCCAACTGACTACTGTCACCTCTGCCTGCTTACTCCAACTCTGTTCTTGCTGTTTCATTCCATCCATGTTCAGATCTGTTCTTCCCATGCTCAGATCTGTTCTTCACAGAGGTCACAGCAAACTTTTAGGTGTGCAAATTCGCTAAAATAACTCCCTTTCTTAAAACTCTTCATTGATTTTCTATCTTTTTGGACTAGAACTAAGGAAAAGCCTATGGTTTTGATGAGGACCTGGTCTTGGGTCTTCCTTGTGATATTTCCCTGCTATTCATTTTTTTTTTTTTGGTTCTTTTTTTCGGAGCTGGGGACCGAACCCAGGGCCTTGTGCTTCCTAGGTAAGCGCTCTACCACTGAGCTAAATCCCCAGCCCCTTGCTATTCATTTTGATGCTATCAAATCAATCACTCTTTTAATCTTTCTCACAGGGACTCTGCCAAATCTGTTTTCACAGGCAGCATTCCTTCTCTTGGATTTGGTCCTCATTCTTCTGGAGTGGTCCCATCATCTGCCTGCCCAATATTGGTTGAATGTACTTATTCCACTCAAGAGATATCCAGACTCTGAGTTTTACCTCTCCAAGGTGTGGGCTGAGAAATCTCTGATTTCATTAGGTCAAAGTGTTATGGGATCTAATAGTTGGACTCATTCATGAAAGAATTTAATTCAAAGGTGAACAACTAGATAAAGACAGAACAGAGCTCTTTGTGTTGGAGAGGATGGACACAGTGTCCCAGCGCTTGAGAATGACAGTGGCTGTCAGGTCTAGCCTCTAGTACAGCATAAGTTGGGTGCTGAGGTAGAAAGAAACTTAGTATTTTGGAAGCAAAAGGAATTGTGGCACTCCATTTTTACTGGGCCATTAGCAGTTGAGATGGGTTTTGTCTAGTCAACTCCACAATATATATTTGAGCACTGCAGCCTATTTCCCTAGGGCATCTCCTTTTATTCCCCGTCAGTATATAAACCTCCATTAGTCTTTAAACCTTCTGCTGCTGTTACCTAGTACCTGACAAAACTCAACTTAAGGGAAGAAGGATTTATTTCGGCTCACAGTTGGAGGGGCTAGAAATCCATCATGGTGACAGGAAGCCCATGGTTACTAGAGATTAATTGAATCTCAATATATCAGCGAGCCAGAAGTATAGGAAGTGGGTGTGACAATAAACTCGAAGGCCTCCTCCTACTTCCTCCAGGTAGCCCCATCTTCTAAATCACCAGGGACACTCGCTTATGTGGGGAACATTTCACATTCAAACAATAACAACTGGTGACAATCAGTCAAAGTCAGATTCTGCTAAGAAAACATTACCTTGGCTGAGGGCACCATATAACTCCAACTCACTGTTGGATCCATGGGTTCTAGTTCATTAAGCAAAGTGGTCCTTTAGCCATGTCTCATACTTTCTGATTAAAATAGATCTTCAAATTGTGCAGGCTCCACATGTAGATTTTGCTGCTACTGCCCTCTTGAGTTCCTATCTCAACCCACTTCCTTGCTGCATGAATCTTACCAAGGTTCCTTAACCTTCCTAGACGTTAGGACCCTTCTCTGTAAAATATAGATGATGGTAATATCTGGTAGGTTCACGACAACAAAGAAAGGACTTGATGAATAATGAACTTTTGATATGCTATTCAAATACTCAGTAAATGTTATAGTTATTTTTTATATCCCCTCTACTTTTCAGAGACTATGATTAAATGATCATGTGGTAATAATTTGATGAATACTTGCCTTATAGGCTGCAATTGTGAATTAAAAAATGAGTATAAAATATCACCATATACTACTATGTTCCTTGTTTTTTTTTCCTTGAAACACATTTATTTCATAAGTGTAGGATAGGTATTGCCTGTCTGTCCTAGAAATGTCAAAAAGGATACTCCTAACTCTTGCATTATTCTCTCAAATCGGGGAGCTACAGTACCACCCAGTATTCTGGAAGCATTGCCCAAAGTTCCATGTCTGTGCTGACTTCTTCTCCTGACCCACAGCTGACCCATTCCCACAGAGCATAACCCTGTCCCAGATGCTGTGCTTTCCCTTGGCACCCGATTCCACTGCTTCTCAGCATTGAGCACTTTGTGCTGACTCTACGTCCTCTGAAAGCTGTTGGAAACCAGATGGAGGAGGAGATGGAACAGATTTTCACTCCTCACCCTCCCAGACTTGGAGAGCAATAAAAGCTACAATTGCAACCACTAAGTAGCGTGTGCTAGGCTTTACTAGGGACTGAGCATTCTTCCCAGAGATATCTGTATTAATTTATTTAATGTTCACCATTAGCCTATGAAGATATGCTAATGCCTCCATTTTCCAGGAAAGGAAACCAAATCCCAGAGGAAAAGAAGTCAGAGAAAAGGGTAGAGAAAGGGATAGGGTGAAAGAATGAGCCCTTTTGATGAACCTCTGGCTGGGAAGAACATTGGTTCCTGTAATAGCAACTTCTGAGCCCGAAGAGAAGTAACTGCATAATTAATACAGATGAAGAAATTGTGGAAGGTGATACAGACATATACCTAGTCTCAGATTAACTTTACAATTATGAATTTTTATATGATCCCATGATCCCTTTCAATTGCTTGCTATTTGCAGCACACCCCCTCCCCACGTGTAATAGAAAGAGTAGGAATACTGGTTAATTAAGAAGTGTGTGGAGCTCATTTCTGGCTAATTGGCATTTTCCTATAAAATATTTAAAAATTAACTCTGATAGTCAAAGACTCTTTTCAGAGAATTATGATCATGTGGCTCTTTTTACCATCTGCAGGTGAGGTCTCCTATGTTGAGGTGATCTGTGTATTTTCACAGATGCTGTCCAGGTACACATGTTAAACTGGGGAGAGGGAAGGAGAGTCTTATTGTGTATCTTTCTCTGTTTAGATCACCTCGATGCCTTTATTTTTTCCAAAGAAAGGGGAAGCAGCCAGTATGCCAGGTCTCCTGCAGGATGCTACCCAGCTAATGTTCTTCTTCAATTGTAATGAACTTGTATTGTTCAACCAAACTCACAGAAATCACATTTTCAAAGTTAGTGTGTGGGCAATTGCCAGAAAATCAGCTTCAAACTGTGTCCCCAGAAGGTTTTCTCTCTCTGGCTTTGACAGTCTTTCAGAGAGAGAGATACTTGTAAGCCCCCAGCAAGACCAGGTGGGTGGTTTGGGACTCTGAGCCCAGTTGGCAACCACTCTAAAAGAGTTTCCTGTGGCTGTGCTCGCAAATTACCATAAGCCTAGTGACTTAAAGACAACCGAGATATATTCTTTCACAGTTCTAAAAGCCAGAATTTCAAAATTAAAGTTTCAGCAGGATCAGAATTCCCTTTCAGAGGTTATGTAAGAGAATTTGCTCTAGGACCCTCACTTGTCTTCTGGTAGCTGCTAGTACCTCCACCTTTCTCTGCATCTTCTTTCTGGTGTGGCTTCTCTCTTTATCTTCTGCTACAAGGATTTTTGACATTAGGGCTCACTAGTTATCCAGGGCCATTATCTTGAGATTCGTAATTATATTTGCTTAGACTCTAGATTATATCACAGATTTGGCTCCCTCTTTGTAGATTCCCATTTAACCTATCCTGCTTGGTGACTGGGAATATTTCTTTTGATTGAATGAGAATAAAAGTAGATGTCAACTAACCAGTAGGCTGAAATGCATTCAATTACAACTGAGAATTCAGCAACTCCATGGTCTTTCAGTGGTGATTTATGGTTTGAAGGAGTTGCCTTTTAGAAATTCCTCTTCTTTTAGCATAAACTTCCTTAGATAAAGCCTCTCACATATTCGGGCTCCAAGCATTCTATCTCTGGCATTGAAACTATACTAAGCAGACTGAGTAGATGCTACTATATGTCATCCACTGTTAAGTCTGGTTAGATACAATAATCACCAAGTATGATGATCATTAATATTCATTATCAGTGTGACTAGGTTTAGAATCAGCAGAAATTTGTTTTCTAGTGGTTCTGAGCATTCCAGTTGTAAACTTCTCCTCAGCTTCTCTGTTTGAATTACAGATGATCATAATGTTGTTGTGATATTACGAGGCTTTCTGTTATGTGCAATTCTCTTTTCCTATCCTCGTTATCTATTTTTTTTCAGTATTATCCTAAAGAATGACCATAGATGAGAAAACTTCAGAAACTCAGTATTTTCTGAGAGTTATGCTGGCATTCATAGTCTTTCATGACCTTTGCAAAAAACTTGGAAGTAAATTTCAATGTCTCTATTGGCATATGATAAATGAGTTTCCTTTCAACTACCAGTGCGTCCCTTTCTCAGATAGTCTACTTCTGCCTACTAGAAGCATCCAATGTTGTTTCTCTGCCTTCATCTCAGTAAATTTGGCTACTGTGTATTTTGATGGCTCTTCTAACAACTGAGATCTTTGTGAGTTTGTGTAAGTTACCAATTGGTTTCTTTTCCTTAGTTATTTTCTATACCTGTCTGACTCTATTTGATTATCCACTATGATATTTACAATAGCATTAAACATTTAAATATTTATAATAGCAATTAGACATCTCTATGTCTTGGGGTACTGTCAATGTAGATTCACATATGAGTCAGATTTAATTTTTGATAAATAATTGGGGACTGTATTTCCAAGAAGTAGTTTACATCCTGCCCCATCACTGTAACCTCTAATAATGGGTGTCTTAGGTTTCTCTTGCTGAGAAGAGGCACGGTGACTATGGCAGCGATTGTAAAGAAAACATTTAATTGGGGCTGGCTTACAGTTCAAGGTTTATCCCATTATCATCATGGCAGGAATCATGTTGACACGGAGGCAGATGTGGTGCTGGAAAGGAGCTAAGAGTTCTACATCTGGATCAATGGGCTGCAGAAAGAGCAGAGTGGGTGTCACTGGACATGACTTGAGTTTCTGTAACCTCAAAGCCCACCCCCAGTATCATACTAACTCCAATAAGGCCAGACGTATTCAAATAAGGCCACCCATCATAATACTTTTAAATAATATCACTCCCTATGATTCTATGGGGACCATTTTCATTCAAACTACCACACCGTGGGCATAGCTTTCTGTGTGAGATTGCATGCTAGGTTGACTGTTTCTTCAGATAACCCAATGAAATAATTTTCAGATTTCCTAATATTGAAACTTCCCTTCAGACAAAATTAGCTGCCACTAAGAGGGGATGCCCACTTGTTTCTTGTTTCCATTTGTTCAGACTATTTTTCCATCTTTTCACTTTCAGGTGGATATTGTTTCTTGATCTACTCAGCTGGCCTGTGTCTCTTGATTCGAGGGTTGAGGTCATTACTATTTAGAATTACTATTGAAAGCCATTTGTAGATTCCAGGGTTTTTTTATTATTATTTTCTTGTTTATGCTCTTAGTTGTAGCATGTTTTTCATAAATTGTAGCTTCATTTGTTTTTGTTCTACAGTCTCTTGGGCATGTTTATGCCTATGTTCAGTTTAAAGCACTGCTTCCATTATTTTGTTTAATGGGTTCTTTGTGCATGTGTGAGCATGTGAGTGTATGTGTATGTATGCTTGATTTGTTTGCTTGTGTTTAGCTCATGGAAAACTATTTTTCTCTTTCAAATATGGCAGATATTTTTGATGCATACAGTAGTCTAGTTTTGCTATCATTGTCCTTTATAACTTGGAGTGCTTTGTTCCAGACTCTTTTGGCTTTCCGAGTTTCTACTGAAAAATTTCCTTCAGACTCATATTTTTCCCCTTTGGCACCTGTAAATATTTTACATGGTTCAATATGTATAGTGTTTTAAATATAATATGTCATGAGGTGTTTTTTGCTTCATTGTGTCTAGTTGTTGTTTGCTTCTTGTTTTGGTATAAGTATGTCTTCCATTAGTTTGGGAAGTTTTCTTCTATGATTTTTGTGAAAACCTAGTCTACGGCATGTATCTTGGATTCTTCTCTCTCATCTATTTTTATAATTCAAATATTTGATTTTTTGATGGTTCCCACATTTAATGTTTGTCTCTTTTCTGTGCTTTAATTTTTCATTTTTATTTGTTTCTTTGCTTATTTCAGCAATGCTTTCTTCCTCTAATTTTATTGAATTCTGATATTCTATCTTTCTCTGGATATTTTTTTCCACTTGTAAGGCTTTCCCCAGAGTTCTCTAACAGGGATACTGGATATTTTAGACTCCATCTTCTTTACAATTTGCAGTTCTATGTCTTTATAAACTTAGTTTTCAAATCCTTTCAATTATCTTTTGACATTCCGTTCAGTTTTGTGTCTGTGTTTTCTTAGGCACCACTGAAGCTGTTTCCGTTATGTTTTTGGAGTTTAGCAGTGTCTGCTAATGTCTGTCTCAAATTCGTTAACTCTTCCATACAACCCAGCCGCACCACTCCTTGGAATATTCTCAAAGAACTGAACCTCCTCCCTTTTGGATACCTGTTCAGCAAGGATAACCGCTGCCTTACTCATGACAGCCAGGACATTGAAACAAATCACATGCCCTTCAACAGATGAATGTATAATGAAAACGTGGTGCATATACACAATGAAATACCATCCAGCTTTAAAGAAAAAATGAAATTTGGAGTAAATGGATGGCCATATAAGATTATACTGAGTGAGGTAACCCAGAACCAAAAAAAAGTGTATGTTCTTTCTAATCTGTGATGCCCAGCCCCATATCCTCAGATGTGAGTCACCACAGGAACAGGAAAGTATAAAGGGACCGTTAGTGAGGGTGAGGGCTTGAGATAGGAATAACAGGATAAGGTTTATGAAGCAGTAAATAGAAAATTCAGGAGGGTTCTTTCTTTGTGTAGGCTGGTTTTATGTCAACTTGATATAGCCAGAGTCACTGAGAGGAAGGAACCTGAATTGTAAAAAGGTCTCTATATGATTGGGCTGCAGACAAGCCCATAGTGCCTTTGCTAAATTAGTCGTTGATGTGAGGAGGACCCAGCCTGTTGTGGGTGGGTGGTTCTGAATTCTATAAAAGAGCAGGCTGGGCAAGCCATGGGAAGCAAGCCAGTAAGCAGCACTCCTTCATAGACTCTACATCAGCGACTACCTCCAGGTTTCCTCCTGGTTTGTGTTCCTGCCTTGGCTTCCTCCAGTGGACTGTGACTTTGGATATGTAATCAAAATCTGCTCCCCAAGTTGCTTCTGGTCAAGACTCCAACCAGGGAGGAGAGAACTACACTTAACTGCAGGAATAATTACAAATATTTTGAATGTAGTTAGGGATTATGGTGCTTTAGTAAAATGGCAGTTGTATGCTCTCTACCCAGATCTATGACTACAGTAGCCATGGGTAGCTGGCTAGGTTTGCAGTAGCAGACTTTCCTTTTCTCTTATCCATCAGGCCTTAAGACCAATTAGGGAACTGTTTTTATGCCCAAAGAATACATACTATTGTATTCCCAGGGTTACTGTGTCCTGCTGGTTGTTGTTGTGACAGTTCATAGGCATTCTAAGTAGGTAGGGTTATTATTTTCTACCTTCTCTTGGAAGCTCTCATGGGGCCTTCTGTTGCCATGGAAGTTAGTTCTCTGTGAGAAGGCTTTCAGGTTAGGTCCAGCTCAGGTTCTCTAGCCCCTGTATCTGAACCCTATGCTGTCTGTAGCAATGAAACCTTACTTTCTACCCACTGTGGTAGTGCTCAGTAGCCTATAAAGTATGGGGAAATCTCTTGAAAATCCCCAATGAGCACATTAAAAGACACCTTCTCATGCCTGGTGTTGAAGTTTTTGTTAAATAGTCTGTGGATCTTTGGAAGGAACATTGTGAGCCCACATGGAAAATTTTCATATAAAATACATCTGTTGTATGTACAGACATGAATGTATTATCAATAATTTTAGGCAATAATGATTCTTTGTAAGTTTTTTTAGACATTCTTACTGTTATTTTACCCATGTCCTACATTCTCTTGTTTTTCTCTCCTCTTCTGTTATTAAAGCACCCTATTTCCCCCTTTAGATCATTCATACCATGTTAATGTCCTCTCAGTTCTCTCTGACTTTCCTGTCTTCTGCCATTACTCCCAGTTATATGTTCACATCTGAAGACTTGGAGCGAGGGACTGAACATAGATGAGAGAGAACATGGGATGTCTGTCTGTGTCTGGGTTACCTTACTTGACATTATCTTTTATAGTTCCATTCATTTACTTAAAATTTTCATTTTTCATAGATGAATAGTTTTATTCCATAGTGTATATGTCTGACATTTTTGTTATCCCTTTATCAGCTGAATCAGCTGAAGGACATCTAGGTTGCTTCCTAATGGTCATTGCTGAGCAAGTATATGAGGGTTATTTGGCTTAAAGTTTGCCTTCATTCTTTTGAGTTTGGCTTTTTCTGGACAAACTACATATAATACACGTAAATATATACACACACAAAATAACATACACAAAAAACACACACAGAGAGCAATATATATTCTTTTCATATAAAATATATGTTTGTACATACAGACTTGTATGTATTATCAATAATTTTAGGCAATAACGATTCTTTGTGTTTTTAGACATCCTTACTGTTATCTTACCCATGTCCTACATTCTTCTGTTTTCTCTCTCTGCTGTTATTAAAAGCACTGTATTTCAGATCATTCATACTGAGGGGGAGAGAGAGAGAGAGAGAGAGAGAGAGAGAGAGAGGAGAGAGAGAAATGCAAACTCTACAGAGTACAGTGCTAATGTGGGATTCTTATAGCTATAGGAGCTTAACTGGAAGCAAGCCGCAAAACTTTCACCCCTGCATCTTTCCATAGTCTTGTAGTCCCACATTACACTCTGACTTTACAATGGGTACCATTTTTATCCTCGCATGCTGTGGAGCTGTCCCAACTCCTATTGGTCTGTGTTGACTTTGCCTCCAACTCTGGTTAAAGAAAGAAAGCACATTCTCAGAAGTGCTTTTTCTCTCTGCCAAGATCTGGGACCTCATAAATCATGGTGACAAGAAATGTGATGATGGTCTCTTTCCGTTCCCAAGGAGATTGGAAGAGGAGAGGCGTGCAGGTTCCGGTGTGGTTTTGTAATTTTTCCCAGTGATGGCCTGGTGAGAAGGATTCCAGCAGGCTAGCTCCTGAACCTAACTAGGTAATTCTCCACTTGAGTGTTCCTGCAGTGAAAATGCAGAGACATCCACCAGTGTCACTCGGGCAGTTTAGTGCTTGCTGCTGCACTTCTGGCAGTTAACAATGAAATTGTCAAGATTTCCTTTTGTTCCCTTCCAAGCAGGCAGAGCCTCGTTTTTATCTCCTGGGTTAGCACATGAATCAGCCATTCTGCGTATGATCCGTGGGACTGTGCACGCTTGTAGAAACAGTCTGGCTTTGTACCTGGCAGGCTTTCTTGTTGGGCAGTAGTACTTCTACAAGTGGGAAAGAAAACACACCCGTTCTCACCTAGCCCCATGCTGAACTACCAAGCAAAGGAGATTGAGAATATTTTTTATATGAGTAGTAGGCTTTCATAGTTTTGAGACAGAGATACCTCATTTTGTACTTAAATTGTATTCTTAAAAAATAAAAGAAAGGGTATTTTCCTAATTATACTTGGCAAATGGAAAAGCATACACACAAGTGACAACAGATAAGAGAAGAAGGGATGTCTCATAAGTACTTTTGTTCTTGTAAGGCTTAATATGTTTTATTGATACACATTTTCATTTTCTAAGCATGATTTCAATTAAACATATCAAGAGAACTTGGCTTAATTCTTGCCCTACACCCTTTATAAAACACTTGACTTAAAATACTTTGCTTGTCTCTTTGTACAACTGTACCTAGGTACTAGCCTGCCAGGAATATTTTGTCTGCATAATATCTGACTCTATAAACAAAACTCTTAGGCTTTAGAGACCTACAGATATATAATAGAGGAGGAGCACATTGTTTCTTAATAAACTCGAAAGAATGCAGACTGACACCAAAGAAAAATTGAGAGTAGAGCTTCATCTGACAACTATTTAGCTACAGGACTCATTGTGGGTGAAAACAATTCCCAGTGCAATTAAAATATGATTCATTATATGAAAGTTCATTTTCTCCTTGTTTATTGAGGACTGCAGCCATCTTGTTAAGCAAACCAGCCTTTTCTCTCATCTCCACACAGAGAAATAGATTGTAGTGGGTCACAGATGAAATTTGCTTACGGTGATTTTTCAAACAGAAAGTGCTTAAGGGAAGAGTCACAGAATTTCAGAATTCTGAGAAACTTAAAATAGTAATTAAAAATATAAACTCAATTTCCAATCTTAAAGAATGAACATCATTAAGAAATGCTTTAGATTTCTTCACACTTTGTTCTCCTAGCATGCAGAGAAATGGTAAGTGTATAATTTCACATAAGAAATTATATAGTCAGATATTTACAATGTATTTTCATGAAATCTACCCCATTCCCTCATCTTCAATTTCTACTATGTCACTCTACCACTTTCACTTCCAAATTAATTAATTAATGTGCATAGGTGTTTGCCTGCATGTATGTCTGTGTGAGAATGTCAGATCCTGGAGTTATGAACAGGTTTGAGCTGTTGTGTGGGTTTTAGGAATTGTATCTGAATCCTCTGAAAGAACATTCAGTGCTCTTAATTGCTAAGCCATCTGTCCATCCCCATCAATACTCTATAGTTTAAGCTACAGATTTCATTCAGTGCTGCCTGTATGTGAACAGTTGTAGCATTCCTACTGGAGCATGGATAGACACTCAGAGGCCATATATTGAAGAAAACCAGCACTCTCTCCTAGAAACTGTGAATTGCAAATAGCTCTTCAGCTAGGGGTGGGACATCATCAACCTCCTCCCCATTCCATGCTGAGATTTTTGTCTAGCTTGATGTTGTGCAAGCCTTCAGTATATAGTCATGTATTTGGTTCTTAAAGTTCTCAGGCACTCTGAGTCTAGATGGAGAGTATAGACAATGAGATTTGAGTATGTGTTCAGTCTCTTTAAAATTGATGTGGATGTCATAGTTCTCAACGTGATGGTACTGTGAGATGAGGATGTTGGGATATGATTAGGCAATGAGGAAGGAGTCATCATCGGTGGATTAGTGACCATATATGAAGAGACAGGATGGAGATCCCTGGCCTTTCCTGCTGCATGAGGGTATAGCAAGAAGGTGCCATTAATAAAGTTTGATATAGTGCCCTCCAACATGCTGAGACGGCCATTGTCTTGATTTAGGATGTCTTACTTCTTTGAACTATGGAAAATGGTTGGCCGTTGTTTATAATCTATTCTGTCTTTGGTATTGTGCTACAGTGACCAATTAACAGAGGTTGTTATGGCATTTTTTCCATTTTTATTAAATTGGGTATTTCTTATTCACATTTCAAATGCTATTTGCATTTTGAACTCTCCATACTTGGCTGTAGACTTGCCAGAGCTGTGCACTCACCCTTTTCAGTTTTGTGTTTGTGATCTTAGAGCTATGAGACATAGCTATGAGACAGCATGCTCATGGGAATATAAAGGACAGGGACATTTTCAGATTCCCTGGGCATACTACTGCCATGCCATCCAACTGATCAATGATTTTGCCCTGTTTTTAAAAGCTATACTGTGATGGTGGATGGTGTTTGTAACTAAATACACTTCTGGGTAGGAAGGAGAGAGAGAGAGAGAGAGAGAGAGAGAGAGAGAGAGAGAGTTAGAAAAGGCACTGGAAAATATATAGAGAAGGAACAAATGTCAAAATGATTGATCACATTATTAGAATAATAAGTAACTTCTTTTAGTTTTCAGATGAGGTCCAAGATCATCTGCAACTCATTAACTAAAACAAACTTGCCTTCAACCTACACCCATCCTCCTGTGTGAAACTTCCAAGTGCTGTGGGGTTCTGGGCATTCTGTCACCCATGCCTGTCCATGATTTAACTTCTGAACTGAAACTCCTGCTCAGGTCAAGCAGAAAACTGGAAAGAGGGATTATTTCCAGAGACAAAAAACTCCCTTTATGCTCTGGTGTGGGACCTGATGAAGGTACATTTTATAGGATGACTAAATCAAGCTAATTATCACATGTATTAGGTCCCATGTCATCTTTACTTTATTTCAGGGTGGTGTCTATCGTTAAAAAAGATAAAAAAGAATTTTGTCTGTTCCCAGTGAGATACCCAGCAGAGCAGGAAAAAGAGGCACCCAGTACTCTTTGGTGATTTTTTGTTCTCAGAACATTCCCAGAAATGCTAATGGCTCTTTTAAAAACATTTCAGCTATCCATGTTGATGACGTCAATCTCCAACTCTACTGTGCGTGGTCGCTTCTGGATAACTTTGAGTGGAACAATGGGTACAGCAGACGGTTTGGCCTCTTCCACGTTGATTTTGAAGATCCCGCTAGACCCCGGACTCCATACACGTCAGCCAAGGAATATGCCAAGGTCATCAGAAACAACGGCCTGGCAGGCGCTATGTAGGGAAGGCGGCTGGGAAATGCCCTGCTGGAAGGACTGAGGGACGCATGGGTCATGTCTCTCAAGTTGCCTCTGTCTCAATGGTCTGTGATTATAAAGCCTGAAACCTAAGACTATATCTGCTGAGAAGTTCTACTTGGCTAACTGCATTTTATCACATAGCATCTTAGATAGTGAAATAGAGAATCACAGAAATTAAGTTTTATTAAAAATTTTGGTTTGATTTAAAAACTTCAATTTAAATTCTTAGAATAATCTCCTAGAAAAGGAACGGTGAGTTTATAAAGATAATATACTGTTTATTTGTAACTCTAACAGCAGAAACCTTAGAAGTGTAGATTATTGTTACAAAGGGAGATTTATGCACCTCCTTACTTTGGCTACATAGCTATTTTTGCTCTGGAGAAGATCTCTGTTAGTGTTTGATCCATAAAATTTCCAGGATTTAATCTAGCACAGAATAGCCAAGCTAAAAGCTACAACATACGTTCTATACAACAGAAGAAATGATAATATATTTAATGAAACATATATGTTAATATGTTCATGATATGTTTTGTCAATGATTGGTTAAATATGTCTTTCTTTTGTCTAATGAAATTTGGAAAATGTTAAAAAATAAAATGAATTATGTTTTGAATGGAAGAAGATATTTTTCTTTGCTTTGTTTAGTTTACCAGTATTGGGGATAGAGCACAATGGCAGGGATGGAGTACCAAGTAGCACCTACAACTCCAGAAGTATTAGTGTTGATATTCAGCCAAATCCCAGAGTCCTGTTACACAGCAACACAAAATTCAAAACAAAGTGAGAGGCAGGGTATGACCCTCATCTTTCTTTGTTTATGAAAATGATGTATTTATTTTGAAACATTTTATTAACAGTTTTCTGCATGTATACAATGTACCATGAGTCTGTCTATCATCTGCTTTGCGTTCCCACATACTCTCCCAATACAGTCCCTTTTCTTCCCACATTCGTGTCCTTTCTTCTTCCTTAACAAACAAAACAAAACAACTACACCAACCCCCGCCCCCCATTTAATTTGAATTTCTGCTGGTATATATTGCCTGATGGTGGTGGCTTGATCATGTGCAGGTAACCAGAGCTGTAGTGAGTTCTTGAGTGTGATTCCCACCTAATGTCCAGAAGACAGCATTTCCTAACACTGTACCCCATCCTGTGGCTCCTACATTCTTTCTCCTTCCTCTTCCGTGATGTTCCCTGAACCTTCGGCTGTTTGTATTTCTACAATTTCTATTTTAAATTTTCATGAAATAAATACACACTTTGAATGGCTGAAAGGAGTGTAAGCAAAGGAAAGGCGAGGGAAAATTTACTACAGAGGAAGCTAAGGATGTTGATGACGGGATAGATTGTAGTTGGAGCTTTGCTGAGATTCAGTGGTAGGTACAGGACTCCTTCGGGGGTTCCAGTTCCCCCTCCAACACCCCTTTCCTATATGTATCTCTGACATGAGGCAGTATTATCACCTCCTGTTTGAAGACTGAACAACTGAGGCAGGCCACCCTGCATACTCAAGTTGTATGTGTACTTATTAACTGGCCTAGGATGTCTCACATCATCTCTTTTTCCAACACATTACAAATTAGGATTCCCTGGGAATCCTCTCTGTATCATCTGGATAGAAAAAGCAACACAGGTTTTAAGTTGATAATCTAGCAGGAAACAGGGAGCATTTCCTGTCCTCTCATGCTGCTTCCCCAAAGAAACTGTGTATAGACTCGGCATCTGAGGAGGGCCTTTTCTGTGAGTAGATACAGTGTCATTTTTCCTCTTATAAACTGTGGTCAATTTCTGGATCATTTTCATGTTCATTATATGGGAATTATTTACAGCGGAGAACACAATCTCAGTAACTTTGGACAGAGTAAGAAAGAATCGGTCAGAGTAGTTCAATAAACATGGATGCACTGGGGAAAATTATATTAAGATTAAAATGGTATACATGGGGAATTCTATTACATCTTTGCCACTGGTTTGTTATTTTTATTGTTCAATGAGACATTATCTCACAATTTGTGTTCATTTAAGAAGCACATTTCCAAAGCTTATTTCATCCTTTTCCAATCCAGCCTGTCTTTTTCATTTTTACCATGCATCCTGTTTACAATTTATACGCCCTCCTATATTATCTTGCACAGCAACTGAGTTTTTCTTTTAATTAGGATTCTGCTTTGAGTATTACTTATCCTATGGGGCAAATTCACAAGTTTTACAACAATACAAATGAGCACTGTGTTTTCCTTAAGCAAAACAGAAAATTAATATTCCATTGTAGATAAAACAGTCTGTCACATTTGTTCTACCCAGGTGAAATCAACATTTGTGTTGTTCGTGCCCAAGCTTCTTCCCTGAGCTGTGGCCCTTTGCAGTCCACTTCTGGCTTTTACAGGGCAACTCATCATGTCAAAGGTGGACTCAATTAGTCATATAATTTAGCATAAATTACCCTGGGGTTAAGATGAAAAGACAAACAAACAATAGTAACAAGTAAACACAAAAGTCCTCATGGACTTTCCCCTCCCTCTGCCAAATTTTCACAGCCCCTATAGTATTTCAATTAATATTTCACTTAATGGTTTGTCTTAGCATTCAAGAACAAGATGGGCTGTGTTTTGCCTGTCAAGGAATCAGACTTTGAATTCTTTAAATGGAAAATCAAGAGTTGTTAATTATGCTTACCCCGATAGACACTGCTTTCAAAACATGTAGGCCGCCTGAGGGTGGCAAAGGTCATCTTTTATGTTTGTTTGAAATAAAAGGAGACCTATAGATCTCAGTGCTAGAGTAGACAGTCATACTTGAATATCTCTATTTTTCCCTTGATTGTTTTACGTTTCCAGTTTTCTCTTCCTTGTTATGTGAAAATTGTGACATCTACATCCTGGCAGGCACATTTCAGGAAATTACTTTTTATCTTAAAACATACTTTGTGTTTTAAAATAGACATTTGGCAGGTAGCTAAAAATATTTACAAAATGAGAGGCCACTTCATTCTGATAGGCAGAGTGTGTGTGGGCCTCTAACTCCTAAGAAGGTAGGGGTTTCCACCTCGGTCCTTTACCTCATGAAAACACGGAAGTAATTTCTCATGAAAGCCTCAAACCAAGAAGTTGGCAACCTCAGTGTTTGGCAGTAAAGTGCTAGTCATATTTTTATGTCTTGGAAATTTGTGTTTGGCCTGTAGCTTTTAATTATTTTTATGAATTTGAGAATAATGAATACATTCGTAATATATTGGAAAAATTCTCCGATACTGACTGCCCTCCCCAAACAGATTTATATGATAATTCTTAAACACCAATTCTATTACTCTGGACTGGTCAAAAAGAAAATAAAATGCTGAGCCTTATTACTGGGAGCTCAGAATGTAAATCAAAGCTGATGGAATTAATACTGTTTAATTACCAGCAGCACACCTCACCTGGAGAACACATAGTCATCGCTCAGCATAATATTTTAGGCTGGAGTTGTCTTGGGAGGGGTGTGGTGCAGAGACTAACGTGTGCTGAGCCTTAAATAATGATGTTATAGGGAGCTGTCATATCTTATGTTGGTTTTTAGGTATGGGGGGGCAGCTGAGTGCAGAGAGGAAGTGGATGGGGTGGGGTCATAGTGTTCATTTAAGGTTTCACGGGAAAGACATTTCCCAACTATGATAGGAGGAGGAAGTGAGGTTTTAGTATAATATTTTATTAGCATATATTAATCATATAAGATAGTGAGTTGCATTGTGACATTTTGAATCATACATAAAAAGTGGCTCACTTTGGTACTGCCCCTTAATTACACTCTTATCTCCCCTCCTCACCCTGGTTCCCTTGTGAGGGGTATTTTTTAAAGTGAGTAGACTGGCTGTTCACATGGCGGGGCATTGATAAGTGCTTTGTGCTTGCCGTTTTGTCTGCATGGCTATTGGTATCAAGGAAACACAGCATTGCTAGCACTAAGAGTGTGCGGTCTTAAGGAATATTTCTCTAAATTTTACATATTCCAAAATTAAATATGAAAAATGTCCTAGCCAAGTAACATGCATCTATTTCCTGACATTTTACATGCCTCAGTTTTGCCATGTGCAAAATGAAAGTAGACTATCTTGACAGTCAAATCAGCCTGTACATACACAGCATGCATAGAATAATTCCTAGCAAGATTGTGTTAGCATAGGCTATGATATTTTCACTCCTGCATTTCTCCACATCAAGGCTCTGGCAATTCATCAAGTCTGTTTAGGTTTCCTTTCATGGAAGCAGGTCTGTTTCACACAAAATTTTCTCTGCATGGCTTTCTGCTAATGTGGAACTTATCACTGACTATGTATTACTCTAATTTCACTGACAGCCATTTTTCATCAGACCTCAATTCTTTGCTGGACCTAAGAAGAAATGCTGATTTTTATTTGTTCTGTTGGCTTGTTTTCTAGTAGGTAAAGTATGACACTTGCGAGCTCTTTCAGTACTGGACTGTGCTGAGAAGAATCCATTTTTTTTATATCGCCATTGTGGTTGGAAGTGCTCTGGGACACAAACAGTATATGTTTATTAAACTCACCTGTACAGCATTTTGAAGAGGCAGAGTGCAGGGGCTCTGAAGAATCACTTGGACTTATGCAGCTTGATTGAGACTTGAGAAAATAAGAGGTGTCAAGTGAATTTTCTGAAGGCTAATTGTTCACATACAGAGGAGAGAATAATTTTGAACAGCTGGGATGGTCACAGGTGGTTTGATGGGCAAATGAACATCATCTAGGCTGGGTGGGGCAAAGCATGTTTGCAATACTAGAACACAGGATGTAGAGGCAGCAGCACAGGAATTCAAGGCTGCATATGACTTTGAAGGCAGCCCGGGGCACTTAAGAGCCTGTCGTGTACAATTTGTGCTGCTCAAATGCTCTTGAATGTATGGATTTCCACCAGAACTTGGGTGACCTACCAAAGGTCAAACACTTTAATAAAGCTAGTTCTCCATCTCCCAGCATTCATCAGATGTCTTGACTGAACTATCTCAGGCATTGTACATACTGTCACAATTGCTATAGGTTCCTATGTGCAACTACCCTGATTTGTCCAGAAATGTCATTTCCTTGCCTCTGGCTTCTACAATGACCCAATATACTTGAATTATAGAACATGGAGAAATCAATGTGTTCCTAACCTGAATCTTTTATCCCTACTTGCTAGTTTTATGGTGCTAGGATGTTCTATGCATGTACAGGAGAAGAAATATAATCATCAATATTGCTTAGCCTTCCACCCAGTGAGTTACAATATGATCAACCTGACAAGATATGCCCATTTCTACAATAATGATACAAACACCATCCGAGTAACCAACTACTTTCCAATTGGATTTAAGGCCTGCTCCATAATTTAACCTCATCCTTGCTACCTTTACTGTGGCCAAAGGTCTATGGGAAGGACCTACTAATGTTTTTCTGTCAAATAAGTATAATGTTACACTGACCATCCAATGGCATATTGTTAAATCAGAACATAAGATCATCTCTCAGCTATCATCAGAACAGATTTTTTTTTTGCAGAAGATGGTGCTTAAAACAGAGACCTGGCTTAAAACTAGCTGCTGTGAAGAGAATAAGACACCACGGTTTGCTAAGCTCTGACCTGGGTGGGCATTTATAGCACATACCCTCATGACAAAACTTAGTTGTTTTCAGATCTTTCAAAAAACAAACTTCAATGGTCATAGACCTCTTGGACATTTGGAAAATGAAGGTTGGATAAGTCAACAGTGATTGTCTGAAAGAACAATGGTGCAATGGATAGAAAATGACCAACATTTACTTTGCTCTAACCAGGAACATAGCCTTCAGCAAGGATATTTAAACATTGATCATAGTTTTTGAGATTAATTACTTTCTCTTGTTTAGAGTAACTAATTGGATTTTTCTTTATACATGATTTATTCTTCCTAGTGTTTCTTCCCCCTAGTGTTGGGAATTGAACACAGATCCTCATAGATGCTATGCTGATGCTTTCCCATGGGGTTACTTCCCCAATGTCCTATTTCCTTTTCTAGATACGTCCCAAGTCTTCTGTTCTCACCAATGGTTGTCTTCGTTAACCACCGTATTACCTTGCACGATCACGAGTTGGGTTCGCTCAACTTTCACCTCTGCATGAGATCATGTGATACCTTACTTTTTTTTTTTTTTTTTTTTTTTTTTTTTTTTTCCGGAGCTGGGGATCGAACCCAGGGCCTTGCGCTTCCCTAGGCAAGCGCTCTACCACTGAGCTAAATCCCAACCCCTGATACCTTACTTTTTGTGCTTGGCTTATTTCTCTTTACATAGTGTTCTTCAAGTCCATTTATATGTTGCTCTAACTGGTAGAAATGTATCAGAAATTCATTTCTACCATGTGTTTCAAAAGACACATTTTATCCTTTATAATCTTTCCCACAATCATCCATTATTTTTACTCATTCAGCTACTGATGGGCACTCAGGTTGAATGGACAAACTGAATTTGTCTCCTTTAGATAAATACCCAGTACTGGAATTGCTTTCTCCCTATTTTTTTAATGCCAAGACACTTCCATAGTGTTATCAAAATGTTTGCATTAATCTACATTCATACCAACAGTGTTCAAGAGTTCCTTTTCGTCCACCTCTATGCCAATGGTTGCTATTTTTTCCCTTTATGATGATAGCCAGGCTAACACTTGATGAACATGTAATGTTTTCAATCTTGTGTTTACTTGTCCAGTGGTGAGTGACTTCAGCTTTCAATTACTTTATATTTTCTTTACATGGAATGATATTCAATTTCTATAAATAATTTACCAATGTATAAAGTCATTAATGCAATCTCTATGATGTAGTGATTTTAATTTATAGTTGAAACTTCAGGTGTGGATAGATTTCTGTAATCCTGGCATGGGTCCCATAAGACATTCTATCATAATCTCTTTCTAGATAAATGAATTGTAGCAATAAGAAGATAAATAACCATTACCAACCACAGAGACTGTGGTAGTACATCCCTTGGAAACCCATCCAACTTCTTTTCCCCATTTTTTTGGGTATAAAGCACACACTTTTTTTTCTGGCAAAGATCTGGGAGCATCAAACCTAGTGCCCAGGGCTGATGATTCCTAGAAATATTCAGACAGCTGCCCTGACATATAGTCTAACCACAGGCCCTCTCGTATAAGTTCCTCCATGTCTCTGAAATTTCAACCAATTTTCCATACCTTCCAGCTGGCCATTCCATAGAGTATTAAATGCATAGCTTCTTTTTTTTTAAAAGACAGTCACCATCTATACCAAGCACTCTCTTTGCTCACACACTCACATAAAATGTTTTGTTTTGGAATCTTGTCTCCTACAAACTTGGTACTCTTCCCAGAAATGAATCACCAAACCACAACTTTCCCCATGATTTAAGTTTTGTGTTTTAGCTTCCAGGTGACAGATATAATGGGTAAGAAAGTCCATTTCACCCAGATGTTTTTGTCAGCTCCACGTTTTATAGACCATGTGTCCTCAGCAAGTTATGGTTTTGATTTTAATGTTTTACTATTTCATGAATATTAAAATAAAGCTATCAACATGGCTATTTTAAAATAAAATTAGGTGATATGTGAAAAGGAACTAAGCTCACAGTCCACTAAATGATAATGTTAGTTACTATTAGTATTTTCTACTGATGTTGGTTCCTGAAACATAAGAGAAGCAACCTTGGATAAGCAGTTGTTGCTCCAGGCCTCTCTTACTTTCCCATCTTTCTCCTCCGAACACAAGCAACTGCTTTACATGATTGGTATGTGTTGGCTTGTCCAACAAACAGCCACAGCTTTTCCCTGTGCTGGCATTTTCACCTGAACTTCAGTTCCAAGTGAATGTTAATTTCTCGATTACTTTTCCAGATCTATCCTCCCCAGAGTTGTTTTCTAGAAGAGTGACCACTTTTCAAAGTAACTTCTTACCAAGAGATGGGTTAAGAGCTGCTCTTCATCAAACATGATTCTGGGGTGGGCTCTCTGTGCCTCTTGTAGGTTCAGTTTCCATGTTCTGTAGAACCGAAACATTTTATTTACCATGCATATAAAGAAGAACAGTGATGAAATTTTTTCTGCATTCTAGTCTGCAAATGCCTTCTTTTCTTTTTGCCTCCCTATAAAGTACAATATACACTTCTTATTAAACTGTGAATCGATTTGCATGGAAAACAGAACCATTGAAAGGTTTGGCAGCAATAAACATTTTCTTTGCCCTCTGTGTTTCATTTTTGTACAGTAGAACGCATCCCTGAAAACCTTCCAGATTCACTACGTCCTGATCACACTGTCTATTATAATTCCACCCGATGGCAAACTTCTCCTTATTGACTCTAAATTACATTTAATCCTGTTAGGATCACTTTTTATTGAAAGGCATGCGTTGTGATGGCATTGACGGGAATCCAGCAACCAAATAGCCTGGCCAGAGGAAAATAAACTCTTGGAGCTCTCTAATGCTTGTCATTTTCACGCTGGGCCCAGCTGTGGAGCCTCTTGAAGGATGGAGAGGATTGGGGTGCTCTGTGCAGATAATGGTATGCTCCTGGGCCATGTGGAGAGCTCTCTACCACAAGAAAATAATCTTTTGAGCCCAGTGGACTAAGAACCAAAGACCATTTTGAGTTAAGACAGTATAATTCTATTAGTGAAAAACCCTTGCAGGGGGAAATTGCCTGTGTTAAAATCTGTGCACAAATTAAAATAACAGGGCTAAAGGGGAAAATATCTCTATAAAAGGCTTTATGGCTCCAGTGGATAATAATATCCTGTCACATTAGAATCTGGGGAACCTAAAGATATAGTTTTTTAAAAATAGTATATTGGTATCCTCTCCCGTTTTTAACTTGTGCAATAAATCTGTTCTTGAGGGCTTATTTGATGAATCTGAGTGTTGTACCAACATACACTACTGTTTTTTATGAAGAAAATGCTGAAAATAGTCTTGGTTATGTGTTGACACCTTACAAAACTGATATTATCTAAAAAATTCTAGTATTCGTAAGTGTGCTAAATGCATACATTCCTTGTAACTTTTATGTTCATGGCAAGTTCTGTTAAATATTGCTGTTTTGATACAGTATGTTAATTTCATTTAAATGTGTACCTTAGTTTACAATAGATCATTACAAAGGGGTGAGCAGTTAAAAATAAGCTACCAGTGATAACAGGGTTTTCTTTCTAAGGTGACAGAATTATGACATCCTAAGGACTGTGTAGCTCTTAAATAGAGAATGTTACATGTCACAGTACTACCCACAAGTCTTTCATTCACTGGACTTTGGCTGTGAGCTGGAAGCTTATGCTGCATTTCTAATTCCATGATAAAGACAATTTGAGCAATGGGCTGTCAAGTATCTAAACCTGTTCCGTGTAAGTAAATGAAGACACAGTTCATAATTCTGTTAAAAGATGATGGCAGCATTTACTATAAAATTAAACAATAATGAAACAGATGATGCTTTGAGATCTCACCATGGACCATGCGCTGGGGGTTCAGTACCAGAGCAGTTCCTTCCAATAGCGCAATCGAGACAAAAACCACCAGGGCTATTATCTTCTGTCTGTCTTACAGTGTTTTGGTTTTTTTGTTTGTTTTGTTTGTTTGTTTGTTTGTTTGTTTGGTTTGGTTTAGGTTTTTTGTGGGGTTTTTTGTTTTGCTTGCTTGTTTGTTGTTTTTTTTGGCTTTCCTTTTCTTTTCTTCCCCCCTCTTTTTCTCTCTCTATCAATTATCTTTTCTTCCACATTTTTGTTCTCCTTTTCTATGCCTCTATTCTTCCTTCATCTTTTATCTCTTTGTTGAGATAAATACTTTTCTTAGCCTAGGCCTGGTGCAGGCACTGTCGCTATTCTGTGACCAAGTGTTTTCATGCCATTCACAAACCAGGTTGAAACAGTACAGGGCTACCCAGTAGAAAATTCAATTCATATTTATGGTGCCCATAAGGGGTAATTTTCTCATTGGCCCTTTAAGAATTAAGTTGCAAGGCATGAATAACATGGTTCACTGGAAACTCCTAGCATTCTTCTTCCTTCTTTAAAAGAAAAAGAAAGAAAGGAAAAGAGAGAGAGAGAGAGAGAGAGAGAGAGAGAGAGAAAGGAAGAAGGAAGAAACACATACACACAATTTCCCCAAAAATCACTAAAGAAAACACACACACACATACACACACACACACACACACACACACACACACACACACACACGCAAAAGAAAAAAACAATGAATCAAAGCAACCCTAGCAGATGCATCATGCATCTCAAAGTAACTGGAAATATAGTCGAGGACATTTGTAGATGGCCATGTTGCATTGCAATGTCAAAAGTTAGGCTATCACTGAACTGAGAATGGGACCTCCGTTGAAGGAATCAGAGAAAGGACTGGAAAAGCTTGAAGGGGCTCAAGACCCTATATGAACAACAATGCCAAGCAACCGGAGCTTCCAGGGACTAAGCCACTACCCAAAGACTATACATGGACTGACCCTGGACTGACCTCATAGGTAGCAATGAATATTCTAGTAAGATCACCAGTGGAAGGGGAAGCCCTTGGTCCTGCTAAGACTGAACCCCCAGTGAACGTGATTGTTGGGGGGAGGGAGGTAATGGGGGAAGGATAGGGAGGGGAACAGCCATATAGAAGGGGAGGGCGAGGGGTTAGGGGGATGTTGGCCCGGAAACCGGGAAAGGGAATAACATTCGATATGTAAATAAGAAATACTCAAGTTAATAAAAAAAAGTTAGGCTACCTCTTCTAGAGCTTAGAAACCCCAGATGGGTGTACAGAAAAAGAAAGGAACACATAGCCTTTGATATCCTGTCTCTCCAGATGAGGACGACTTGAGATTAGAGGCATTTTTCTTTGTGAAGAAAAGGTAAGCAAGAGGCTGCCTCAGCTCCTACCACTGCTATGAACACTTAGAATTCTCACTGTTGAGGACTCATGGATCCTTTCCAGGTTGTGAGTCCAGCCAAGGATGTTCTCTGGTGTTCATAAACTGAGTGTCCCAATAGATATTAACCTATGTCCCCAGCAACCCTGCTCTGCCCTTGTTAATATGTATCCCATTCTTAGTATGAAATGCCATTGAACTTTAGCTTTCATGAACTTTTGCATGCTCCCCCTGCACCGTTTATGGGCCATCCTTGAGCAGAGCTTCCACTGCCCCTTTACCACTAGTGCCAAGCACTCCATGCCCTCATCTTATGTTCTGTTATACTTTCCTATTAAGAGAAGCTCTAGTGACTTCTGATTGCTTGGGACCCTGAGCCTTGAAGTACTTGAGCAGTCAGTCACACATCTGGTAGGACCCTGTTGCTAAGTGTTCTGTAGAAGGATGAAATCACTGGGGTGTCTAGCCTTTGGCACCCCAGAAAAGTAGGACACTCTTCTGGATCTACAGTTGATGTAGCACTGATCCCACTTTCCGATATCGACAGACCACTAAATGCTATGCACATCCTTTAGCAGAATGAGAAGATTCAGGGACTTGCAGTCTAGAACATCAATGCCTTGGCTGGCCTGAGTTATTCCACCTATCAGGTCCAATGATCCCAGTGATGTAAGTACCTGCAATGCAGTCGTACTGCCCCCCATTGGAGCTGATAAGGTCACTGGCCTTTGTGAAATGGAGACACGATTGTTTTGTTTTATTGCTGCAGTCCAATGTATCTGGTAACAAGTTCCCATTACTAAGCCTTTGCCACTGCTACACCCAGCCTTAGAACCTGGTGTACTTCCAGGTTTTATCATTCCGGGGTCCAGTTCTGCCCAGTGTATTCACTAGAGCTTGAAATACTAACAGGATATACACATATCCTGTTAGTTCACACCTTTGAGTTAAATCTGTGACTTGGCTCCCAAGGTCCAAGGCTTTGGATTGTCTTTTCTTTCTAAGAGCGATACTGATTCTCTGAGTTACTAGAGTGCATGTATGAGCACCCAACCTTGGCCTAGCTAGTGAACTGTATATACTTACTAGTGTCACTGAACGAGAAATTTTACTAAGGTCAAAGGTACTATCATATTTTGTGAGATTCTAAGCTCAGGAATTTGTCTCTGCAGATTTTGCAGAACACCATCCTCCAAGCACAAAACCATGATGGAGCAGATCCTGATCATCAGATGCCCATGACTATCCTAAGATATCCTCAATATCTGACCTGTGATGTGATGTTGATGGCTTATGTTCCCTCATGAGAGAAGGGAGTAGGGATGATCCATGAACCCTTACCTGAGATTCAAGACACTTTTTCTTACAGCTACTTCTAAGCCAAATCTAATTCTGTGAAACTTCGTATACTCTCATTCTCTTGAAGTCAGAATATATAGACTGTGAAAGGGCAGCTGCTGGGAGACTCCATGTATGCAGCTATGGGGAAATTGTCATTCAGGTTGGGTTAAAAATATTGAAAGTATGGCTACTCTGGGATCCTGTATAATCCTACGAGTTACCCTTCATCCATGAAGTATAAGTAAGACCAATAAATTAAAACACACACACACACACACACACACACACACACACACACACACACACACACACTTTTGTATGATTGAACTTTGGTCTGTGCTTCAAGTCCAATCTGAAGTGAGGGTGGGGTGGATATTTATTTACACTTCCTCAATAAAATGTTAATGCAATAATATCCCTTCCTGACACCCTTCCCTGGATGCAAGAGTCATTGTGGCTCCTGGTGAGCCCTTAAATCCAATAAGGGGACATCCCCTTCAGTAAGGCTTTTCATTGACAGGAAAACAAGAGCTGAATCTGTAAGCCCTTGCCACTATAATTATGAAGCTACAATTACTACTTCTGTAGCCTAGATCACCAAGTACATGTGTATACATAGTTATTATAATGTTTAATACAACTTAAGAGGCCTCAGGAAAACTCCCTACCATACTCACATAGAAACTGAGCACCGAAACTTTGCAAATACTATTGGCTTTATTATTAACTTAACACAGCCCAGAGTAATCTGAGGGAAAAGCATTGATAGGGGAATTGCCTAGGACAGATTGGCTTTTGGGTATGTCTATGGGGGATTATCTTGATTGTTAATTGAATGTCTTACTACACTGTGGATAGTATCATTCCCCCTGAAAGTGATTGTGGAGTATTAAGAAAGCTAGCTAGCAAGCAGCATCTTTCCGTTGTTACTACTGTATTTTCTCAGCTCTGATAAGCTTCTTGATCAAAGGAAATGCTACGTGGAAGAGCCAATAAGCTTGTCTTCAAGGTCCTGTTTGAAATCCTGCATTGACATCTCTCAGTGATGAACTGAAACTTGTAAGTTGAAAAAAAAACCTTTCTTCCTCTATGCTCTTTTTGGTCAAAGTGTTTTTTATCATAAAAGTGTTTATCATAAAGAAAAATAGAACTTCGAATGACTGGTATCATTCTTCAGGTACAAATCTTGCCCTGTGAAAGCCAATTTGCACAATGAAAAGAGGATATAGTATTCCATGCAGTCAATAATGCAGGAGCATAGGGATGGTAAAGAAGAAAAATGAAGATATTTGTATAGAAAAATAAATAAATAAATAAATAAATAAATAAATAAATAAATACCCCACACAGTAACCAAGTAACAAAAAAATACCCCCCCCCAAAAAAAACAAAACAAAAAACCTCAGTGGGACATTGGCCACTCAGACATTTGAGAGTGCTTTCCTCTGCATGGTTCCTTTAGTGATTGCCTAGTCTGGACCAGAGAGTGCCCTACTTTGCCTTGTAATGAACGCCGTCTATTTTCCACAAAGAAAAAGAAAACTCAGCAAGGGGAGTTAACAAAACAAGTGAGGGAAGGTACAAATAACATTTAATGAAATAACTGAGAGCTTCCTGTATTGGGAGGCATGTAACCATTTAGATCTGGGTAGTTGGAAGGTCTCCAAATAAATTTAGCTGAAATAGGCCTTTCCAAGCCACTTTGCAACCAAATTATCCAAAGGCTAAGAAGATTTTTAAGTCAACAGAACTGTTGAGTGACATCAGAGAACCTCTACCATTCTATGAGTAGATCTTTCAGCAGAAACTTTGCAGTAATAAGACAATGGGATGCTATACTTGAATACTAAAAAAGAAGTCTTAGAGCATACAGCCAAACATGGCTTTGTAATGTTCAGCAAAACTATCCTTCAGAAAAGAAAAAGAATGAAATCACAGACATGTAAAAACCAAGTAAGTTCATTACCAATAGACTTGCCTTGCTTAAATGACTTAAAAATATCATGAAAATAAATTAAAATATAAAATTCATAGATAAAGGTAAACATACAGTGAAAGTATAAAGAAAGGCAATTTTTTGAGCTAAATTTATAGCAAGTTTTAATTAAATACTGACCAGGATGGACTTTGGCCAGGACCACTCTATGTAATTCCAGAGAATGGCTGAAAGGTAAATTATTAAACCTTGTCAACAAAAATAAAGATTTCTGTTGGCCTTGATGAAAACAGTATGATAATACCTGAAGTTATCAGAAATAAGATTTCTGAATAACCCTAGGAATAATTCTTAGATGTACCCAAAGGAAATGAAATGATTACCCTCTTATGATACTTACATAGACATGCTCACTGCAGCTTTATTCACAATATCTAAAATAAGAAAAAAAAACTATGTGTTCTTTGAAACATAAATGGATGAACTGTGGTATATATACACAAAAAAGAATATTACCCATGTCTAAAATATAGGACCTGCCCTTTGCCATAATATAGATTAGTCTCGATAATACTACATGATGTGAAATAAGAGAAAAACAATAAATATTGCATAAAATTACTCATATATGGAACATAAAAAACAACAAATATTTAGAGATAGAGAACAATGTAGTGGTTAGCAGGGATAAGGAGGAGAGGAAATGAGGAAATGTAGATAAGACAACTTAAAGCAGTAGATGTATAGTGTGAGAGAATCTAGAGAGGCATTGGGATTCATGTTAATCTTGTTATGGAATTGGTCTTACTTGTACCTGATACAGGTAATTGTATGAAATGAGGAAGACTTCAGTTTATTCTATTTATTGTAACCATGATCATTAATTTTATGCATCCCCTTGAGTGAACCATGGGCTACCCAGGTAGTATATCTGTGGGGTGATTTTTAATGAGACTAATATTCAAACCTAAAGACCAAGTAAGGCACATTTGCCTCTTCTATTTGGGTGAGAATCATTCAGTCTATTGGTAGGAGGAAAGAGTATTTCTCACTGCACTACTGTCTTTGAGCTGGGACATTGGTCTTCTACCTTTATACTCTGTCCTAGGCTTACATTTTTGTTGCAGGTGATCAGGCATTTGGACGCGGACTGAATATGTACTATCAGCTTCAACTCTCTTTCTCTAGACTTCTCATTCTCTAATTAACTTTACAGACACAATTATCTTCTCTCCCCCATCCCCGGCCTCCCTGCTCCTCTCTCTTCTGTAGATCCTGATTCTCTGTCAATCCCTGACTAATATGATCATATAAACATCTTGTAACTACTCCTGTGTTACCTGTAAATAACATTCATGTTCAATTATAGACAACAATTAAAGAATATAAAGGTCATCTAAGGTCTACAGTAAACATGACAGGTAAAACTTTTCTGACTGTCTTAAACTTATTTTATACTTTTGATTATTTTTTTTTAAATTTCAAAATCCATCTGGTGTCGGAGGAGACACCATTATCTTGTCAGAGCTTAGGGCCTCTAAAGTCTTAATAGAGAACATGTGGGGAAGAAGTAATTAGGCAGTGACATTGAACAAGTAATTAGAAGTGTGATGAGTGCTGTAAAGGAGAGAGGCAGAGTGCTCTGGAGCATATGACAGTGAATCTGAGCCTCCTTTCACTTTTTCTGCATGAAATCCAAGATATGTACATTCTAAACGGCCGTGGAAGAAGGGCATCATAAGACCCTCAGTTACCACTTGAGACTGAGCAGTGATCAGCGAGAGGTAGTTACTCCCGATGCCCATAAAATGGACAAAACTCTTGATGAAGAAACATCTAAAGAGGTGAAAAATGACAAACTTTGTGGAAGTATTTGGATAGGATAACAATGTGTTTACTTCAACACTTTGAGGAGTCATGTGAACTTGATTTCAAGAAAAAAAAATTATCTTTTCGATTTGCTACTTTTCTCATAACAACGATAACAATACCTAACAGGGGCAATTTAAGGGTGCAAGAGAGGCTTTGTCCTCGCTCATTCTTTGAGGGTGCAGTCCATCGTGGCAAAAACCATTCTGTCAATCTGGTGTGAAGTAGCAGATCTCTATGCCTTCACAGTTAGGAAGAAGATGGCCTTTCCTTTAGTCTCTGCTCCACAATTTGTCCTCGTGTTTCTTTCAGATAGGAGCAATTCTGGAATAAAAATTTGGAGATGAGTGGGGGCCTTGCCTATGCTCTGGATATGGTCTCTACAGATTCTCCCTTCCCTTTGTTGGGCATTTCAGCTCATCTCATTCCTGTTCGGTCCTGGAAGCCTCTTGCTTTCCTGGCACCTGGGACTTTCTGGTGGCTACCCCCAGTTCCCCATCCGTCATTGCTCCACACCTCTGTTCAATCTCCTGACTCTCTGTATATCATCCCTGTCTTCTCTCATACCTGATCCTGCCACCTTTTTCTCCTTCCACTCCTTTCTTTCTCCCAAGTCCCTCCCTCCCTCTATGTCCCATGAGTATTTTGTTCCCCCTTCTAAGAAGGACTGAGGCATTCACACCTTTGTCTTCCTTCCTCTTGAGATTCATATGGTCTGTGAGTTGTATCATGTGTATTCTGAGCTTTTTGCCTAGTATCCACTTAGTACAAACCGTGTGTGATCTTTGTGATTGGGTTACCTCACTCAGGATAATATTTTCTAGTTCCAACCATTTGCCTGGAAATTTCATGAAGTCATTGTCTTTAGTAGCTGAGAAGTACTCCATTGTGTAAATGTACCACATTTTCTGTATCCTTTCCTCTGTTGAGGGACATCTGGGTTCTTTCCAGCTTCTGGCTATTATCAATAAGTCTGCTATGAACATAATGGAGCATGTGTCCTTGTTACATGTTGTAGTATCTCTTGGGTATATGCCCAGGAAACCAACCAGACCCCCTAGAGCTCCCAGGGACTAAACCACCAACCAAAGAGTACACATGGAGGGACCCATGGCTCCAGCTGCATATGTAGTAGAGGATGGCCTTATCTGGAATCAGTGGACAGAAAGCCCCTTGTTCCTATGAAGGCTCCATGCTCCAATGTAGGGAAATGCCACGGTGGTGAGGTAGGAGTGAGTGAGTAAGTGGGTGGGTGGGTGGGGGTGCACCCTCATAGAAGCAGGGGGAGAAGGAATGAAATAGTGGGTTTCTGGAGGGGAATCTGGGAAAGGGGATGGTATTTGAAATGTAAATAAATAAAATATCTAATAAAAAATAAAAAAAGGAAGAAGACAATGAATGACTACGATTGGTTTATTTCTCTATTTTATTCAGTCCCCCCGGCCATGTGATGGTGCCCCTCTGATAGGGTGGGTCTTTCCACCTCAGCTAACCTAATCTAGAAACTCCCTTCTGACATGCACAGAGCTTTGTCTCCTAGATAAGTCTAGTTCTTGTTAACTTGATAATCATCATTAGCCACATCATCTTCAAAGATCAAGGAGGAAGTGAGAAGCTGCGGGCAGCTCATCTGCCATATATGGATCAGTTTGAACCCTGCTTTTAAAGTCTTTAAACTCTTCTGGAGACTTGACATGGGGACTATGTCTGGGTGGCTTTGTGATTTCACTAGGACGGGACAATAAAGGTATCTGTAGGAAGATTGAAAGAAATGCACATCAGTTACCACATTCTTAGGCCACAGTGTTTAGCAAATGCCTGTGTTCCCCATGTCACAGTCACCCAAAATACATGCAAATCTCTGAAACACGTAGATCAATGGCCCAATTTAAGTTTTTGATTAATTTTTGGCTTGAGGTATTAGGATGTACAGTCCTAAGTTTCCAAGACTGCTGCTGCTACTGCATGGAGAACCCTAAGGTATGCCAGTCACATGACCTAACTAGTATTGAAAGCAGAAGACCTCAGCATATTGTTGAGTTTCACTGAGTAAATGCTTCAGTTACCTTAGTCTTGTCATTTCATTTCTTCACTTGACTCTTTCCTCTCAATTGTAGAACATGTTCTAACAAAGACACAAGAAATGAAGGGTCTGATATATCTGAAAGTGCTTTAATCAAAAGACATACCTCAGACGTTGAAACTTTTTTTTTAATCTTCCATCATGACCAGATATCTCCAGTGTGCTTAGTGAGTAATTGCCCTGAGACTGGGGAAGGCACTTAGAGTGTGCAAGACCAAAGTTGTGACCTCCAGAAGTGATGGATGCAAGAAGTAGGTAAAAACACATGTCCCAATGCTTCAAAACAGGACAAATCAAACAACTAGGTTGAGCTCCATGATGCAGTGCGTCTATGGTTCTTTTCATTTCTCCAATTGGCAGGCTGTCTGTCCTTGTGTTTGGGAATTAGAAATTATACATCTCTCATTTCCATTCGGGGTGAGTGGGTGAAGTCTCATGATCAAATACTAATGAAATGAAAAGAATGGTGTCATTTAAACACTAAATTCTACAAGATAAAGGGGAAAAGCAAGTAACAAGATATTTTCATGATGTAAAATAACTTACCTCTGTCTATGAGTATTAAAGATGCGAACTATAGAAGCTGGGGAGATGGGCTGGTAAAGTGCCTGTGGTACAAGCATGGAGACCAGAGTTTTGATCTCCAGGATGTACACAGGAGGTAGGTGTCATCATGCATAATAACCCTACCATGGAGAGGGGACAGTTAGAATCCTGGATGTCTGCCATTGTTCTGCTAATCCATGAGCTCTGGGTTCTGTAAGAGATACTGACTCAAAAAACAAAACAAAACCTGGAGTAAAGATCTATAGAGGACAAGTGACATCATCCTCTGGCCTCCATATATCCAGGCACACATGTTCATAAATTCATCTGCATTCACAGGTGTACACATATTCAAACCTACACTATGCACACCTATTGTACACACATATACTACATGCACACATATCAAGCATAACCAAACACACACAGAGTTAACAACCTAACAATACCTCTTGTTTAAATTTTCTTTCAAAAAATGAATCTTAAGTTCAAACCCATTTAATTTTCATCAGCTAAAAATTTGAGCCCATATGCCTTTGACTGTCCACTTGCCCAGCGTGCTTTATCTTTTGTCTCAGCTGAGCAGAGCTGGAACTGAGCTGTTCCAGGAGAGATGGACAACTGTGAGTCCTGGAGGAAATGTGAACATCTATGTGTCCTGAAAGAAAATCTGTGAGATGTATTGGGAGAAGAGCAGAATTGAGAATCCCTTCCTTCCACGGGGTAACCAGTAATCTTTTATTTGGCCATTAAACTGTTCATAGAATGTATTACTTTTACATGGTGACAGAAAATCATTGAGAAAGGTCCCCCTTGTCCAGAGATATCACAGGAAACATCTGTGTGTCTGTTGCCCTGAGACTGATTCTTCCAAGCCCTGGGTTCCTGCCAGTGGCTTGCAAGGTAGGCTACAAGTTTTACATGAATCATGGGTTTTCCCTCAAGCTTTTCTGGACATGTTTACTTGTGTTTTTAATAATTATAGCTGGAAGATTTCCCACAGGAGGATGATTTGTTCCGTAGCATTTGAAGGGGAGAATAATAGATGAGTAAAAACATCAAAAGAGTCCAAGTCTAAAGGACTAAGACAAGATCATGGAGTGTAGTCCTCAGCTTGCCAAAGAATGAGCCATAGGCCGCTAAAAGACACAGCCAAACCTAAGAGTTCTGGACTCCAGTTCAAGACACAGGGTTCGCTTCCTTGTTACAGTACTTTCTGGCATTCAGCAACTATCCTCTCAGGACCTCAGCTTCCTTCTTTACAAAATTAGCATAAAATATTCTCCTTGGTCACATATGAGTAGTGAATATTACATGTAGCATGAGCTATTGACACCAACTAGGATGTGTGTTCATGTGCAGAAGACAGCAATCTTGCTCTCCTCGATCAGCTCCTGCAATGTTCAGGACCCTACAGATGTCCATGTTCTCTGTTGTCCCATCACATCATGTTCGCCTTCATACACATATTTCCAGGATCACTGGACTGCAGGTTTTCCATAGTGTTTCTTATAAAGGTAAATCAACTCGGGTCACCTTCTCATTTACCTGTCATAATTCCTTAAAATGTTTATGACTTTAGCTAGAGTATTCTGCTATTAGGACGATGGAATGAGGGGCTGGAGAGAAGGCTCAGTAGCAAAGACTGTATATTGATCTCAGAGAGGAGGACTGGAGTGCAGTTCTGAGAACCTATGGCAGGTGGCTCACGACCACCAGCTCCAGGGGATTTGATGCCTCCTTCGACCTCCTTAGAGAAACAGTCATGTATGTGTACATATACCCTCCCCACTATGTATAGACAGGTTATAAATGTTATAAAATAATTTTTAAAATAAAGAAAATATTGTGTAAATCTTCTTTCCAGATCCTCCATGTCATTCTATGTCCTGGGGATATGATTGATTAGAAGTTAACACTGGGAAAGCTTTTATAAATGTGAGATGAAATCTATGCAAAGATCCATGACTATACTATCACAGTTTGTCCTCTTGAAGTTTGGATCTAATTTTTGATGTAGGCTTTTTTTTCTGCCATGAAATATTGTGTGTTATGATGTAGCAGCTAATAAGACCTGATATAGTGACTTTAAATTGAATTTCATTAGAAAAAAATAAGAGCATAAAATGTCTTCCTAATGGTCTTAATTAGGGAAAATGGAAGATCATAGTATTTCTATCTTGATGCACTAACCTAGATAATTGGGGTAATAGGAAATCCAGGGTGAGAAAAATAGGGAGTCTGGAAGCCAGAGGGAGAAAACTTCTGAGTGTCCAGTTCCTTGAGTGCTTTTTGGAGCAAAAGATTTACCAGATGACAGGCATAGACTTGATGTAATTATTCGCTTTCATGTGGACAAGTCAGCATTGTCCAACTCTGCCCTTGATTTGCAGTGACTGCCTACTGCAGAAAGCCATTGTTCTGAGCTTCACTGCTTCATAACAAGGGCCACTTGTCCCCCTGATGAGGGCATTGTATGAAAACAGCACATTCATCCTTGGGCTCAGGCTAATCTCTCTGCTTTCATCCCTTGTCTCCAGTTTCACAGAGCTCTGCCTGGGCATTTTAAATCAAATGTCCTTAACCTTGATATTCATATATTCTGCTTGCCTGAAATCTCTGTTCATACCTCATGATGAAAGTCTTATCTTTCTCTTTTATATTTCAGTCTTGTCAGGGAGGGAAATTAAGCTAGATTCTCTAATTGGGAACCACATGGGGCATGCGCATGATGATGACTGTGCCAGGATTCAATAGCTACCCAGCACTCAGGAACAGAAGGTCGCCATTTTGTAAAACCAGAGAAAATGCTATTGGGCATTTTGCAGAATTGTCAATCAGGATAGAATGGACACTAATTGCTTCTCCCACAGCTGTTAGTATTTCTTTTCAGTAGCCAAGCAACCCTTAAGACAGGAGCAAACTCTGCAAGACATCTGAAGGTTTTATAAACCTAAGCGCAGGCTTCCAAGGTGACATCGGTGGTGAGTCCTTTATTGGCTAACGTAAAGAAAAGGTTTATATGATCTGAAGAGAAATCAGAGTATTGTTAACATAAATAAAAAAAAATTAACAGTTCCAGAGCAATAAAAAATTTAGACAAGCAATCTGATCTAATTAAAAGAATAAAATTGTCATGTGTCTATGATTTGGGAGAGTATTTTGTTCTGATGTTATAGATTTACTCTTCAGCAGTATTCATTGGAACAAATGTAGACACGCCCAGATGGGAAAATACTTCAGTGGAGAGTGGAAACAAATCGTTTGAACTTCTTTTTACATTGGTTATTATCACAAAATGAAGAAAACATGTAAAAGAAATGTACAACAAAGGAAAACAAAAGCATCAAGATACAAATGGTCAAAGGACTTGAATAGACCTGTTTCTTTCTTTTATTGGTTACTTTATTTACATTTCAAATGTTATCCCCCTTCCCAGTTTCCCCTTCATAAGCCCCCTATCCCGTCCTTGATCCCACTGCCTCTATGAGGATGTTGCCCCACCCACCCACCCACCCACTCCTGCCTCAGGGGCCTAGCATTCCCCTATCTTGAGTTATCAAACATCCACAGGACCAAGGGTCTCCCTTCCCAATGATGACATATAAGGCAATCCTATGCTACATATTCAGCTGTACCCATGGGTACCCCCTATACCCTTTTCTTTAATAAGACACATAAAGAAAATCTGGCTCATTTACACAATGGATAACTACTCAACTATCAAGAATGAGGGCATCCTGAGTTTTGCAAGCAAATAGATGCACTAGAAAATATTCTGAGTGGGGTAACTCAGACCCAAAAGGACATGCATGGTATGTTCTCACTAATAAGTGGATATTAGCCAAAACCCCCAAACCCAAAAACAACAACAACAATAACAACAGCAGCAGCAGCAGCAACAACAACAACAGCAACAACAGAAAACAACTACAGAATAACCAAGATACAGTCAACAGAACTCAAAAAGGTCATCAAGCTGAAGGGCCCAAGCGAGGATGCCTCAGTTCCACTTGGGAGAGATAAAAAAGCAACCACAGGGAGGGAGAGGGGAGGGAAATGGGATGGGAGTGGAGGGAGAGTGTAACATGATCTGGTATTGGATGGGGTAAAAGGACTGAAGCCCTAAGGGACAGCAGATAGAATGAAAACAGGCAGCCTCAAGAGGTAGGAGGTTGGCAGGACCCTCCAGAATGTGCCAGAGACCTGGGAGGTAAGAAACTCTCAGGACTCAAGGGGGGAGGGGCTAGATGAAATGCCCTACAGTAGGGAGAGGGAAATTGTAGAGCCTACCTCCAGCAGAAAACAAGTCATCAATCAAGTGAGGGATGGGGTTGCTATCCCACAGTCAAAACTCTGACCCATAATTCTTCCTGTCTGAAAGAACTGCAAGGATGGAAATGAAGAAGAACCTGAGGAAAAGACAGTTCAGTGACAGGCCCAAAGTGGGCTCCAGCTCAAGTGGAGGCCCCAAGAACTGACACCATTATTGAGGTTATGGGGCACTCACAAAAAGGGACCTATCATGACTGCCCTCTGAAAGTCTCAACAGGCAGCTGAAAGAGTCAGATACATATATGTGCACTCAACCAATGAACAGAAGCTGCTGACCCCTTTGGTTGAATTCGGGAAAAGCTGGAGGAAGCTGAGAAGGAGGGTGACCCTGTAGGAGGATGAGCAATTTCAATTAACCTGGACCCCTGAGATCTCTCAGACACTGGATCACCAACCAGGCAGCATACACCAGCTGACACTGGCCTCCAACACATATACAACAGAGGACTCCCGTGCCTGAGTTCAGTCTGAGAAGATGCACCTAACCATCAAGAGACTGGAGGCCCCAGGGAGTTTAGAGGTCTGGTGGGGTGGGGACCTCTTCATGGAGATGGGGAAGGGTTCAAGGAGGAGTATGGGATGTGGAACAGAGGGTAGACTGAGAGAGGAATAAAATCTACAGTGTAAAAGTAAATAAATTAAACAAATAAACAAACAAACAAAAACCAGACACATAAGGCCTGCTGAGGTCCTAGTACCCAATGACTAGGGCTACTGTCTCTGAAGAATGTTGAAGGCTGGGAGTTGGGGTTGTAGACTGCCAGCTGTCTGTCAGAAGCTGAGGGGAGTGAGGAAGGGTGTTAGCCTGCTCACAGTCTAACAGTGATTCTTCCTGCTGAAGAGAGGAAATCTCATCCAAGGCCACAATGTCACTTCTCAATTATCAAGGGCTGCCTGCTCAAGCCAACACTGCCAGAATCCAGCTCCCTTGGGAGGAATCAAGCTGACTTGGCATGAGGTTCCTGCCTTCCTGGGGTGGAGAGAAGCACAACTATGGTGTCTCTTGATGTAGGGGAAGTGAGGGAAGGCTTCCTGTAAGCTTTGTGCCTGAAGGACCTTCCGTCTTTCTATCAACTTCAGTTACATTATGAGGAAGAACAGTCAGAAGATCATGATGTCAAAGGGCAAATTAAAAATGGACACTTAAACTTGGGAGTAAGCAGTAACTAGGCCTGTATGGTGGAAAAATGAACAGCTTTGAGCTGGTGACTTCTGTGGGGTTGATCTTGTTCAGAAATCTAGGAAAGCAAAGGACAAGTGGTTGAAACGAGGAGATGATTGAATGGAACCAGTTATGGAGGGGTTGATCCTTACATATGGGAACGAACCCCAAGAGCTTGGTGCTATGAGAAGCCATCTTTCGGACTTCAAAAAACATTGTGCTGCAAGAATGGAGCATTGTGTTGTGAAGTCAATACACTAAAAACCAGGTTGGAACAGCTCACTGCACTTGACAGAACAAATACTGGGACTTCCGGAACCACCATCACCACTGCTGTCTCTGTGGGTCTATTATGCTCAACAAGTGTTTGGAGCTCATTGGCCTGCCCTTGGCCAAAGCTTCGACTTTGCATGGAGAACATTGACCGGAAAGCTCCTGAATATATCAGGATGGCAGCATCATTAAATGCTGGGGAGACAACTTACAGTCTGGAGCATGCCAATGACCTTTGAGTGGAAGTGCAGAAAGTGTAGCTAATAGATGCTTTAAGTAAGAAAATCTTAACCTTGGGTTTGAACCAAGACCCTTTACCGCATCCAAACACCAAGGATACAGAGAATGATCAGACAGTCAGCTACACTGTGCAGGAAAAGTTACAAGGTTTGATGTCACTACCAACCAAAAACAGTTTTGAAGAACTGAGAAAGAAAAGAAAAGCAGGATCTGGAGCAGAAGAGGACTGTGGAGAGACAGGCTGCTCTGGAGTCCCGGCAGAAGCTTGAAAAAAGGGAAAGTGGTTTGGCATCTCATACAGCCAATGGGATATGAGGTCTCTTTGAGGCATCCTTGTCCCCTTGTGAAAGGCTGAGGGCTGGCTCCCACTGTCAGAAGGTCAGGGACAGAGTGAAGACTCTGATGCTCTCCTCCAGCAGAGCTACAACATTCCATTGTTCATCAGGCCAGGCAGGTCAAGTCTGCAGGCTGCACAAATGAGGTGTGCACACTTCAAGAGAACCTGAGGCAGCTGCAGGATGAGTCTGACCAGCAGCAGACTGAGAAGACCATTCAGTTGTCCCGGAGGTAGGTGGAGGAGAGGAGGAGCTGCAGCGGGAGCAGTTACAGATGCTCCACAAATGGGAGCCGGAATGAGAACAAGAACAGTTCACAACCGCATCCCGGCAAACAGGGACTTGTGTTCTAGAACTCCCAGAAGTTATGCCCTTCCAGTTGGAGCCCAACTGAGGGTCTCATACCAATCTTGCCTATTCCTTGGATGAGGACTCCTCCCCATTTCAGAGTGGCACAGCTCCTGATACCCTTTCACCTGTCTCAGCTCCAGCCCCCATACATTTGTGTTCTGGATCCCCAGCCCTTGGCCAAGAATTTACTCCTTTAGAGCACCATATCACAGCAAAGTGATAGGACTTCTCTCAACCCATTTGAGGAAGACCTCCCTGCCCTACAGAGGGTGCTGTCAGCTGTGCTGCTGTAGAGGCTTCCCTGGGCCCTCCAGATGTAGTCACCAAAGAATAAAATCCTTTCAAAGAGGATGCTGAGGGAGAGGAGGAGAGTTGGGGGCATGAAATCCCTTCACTGACCCACACAGTCCATCACCCAACCCCTTTGATGAGGATAACCACCCCAGACTGCCAGTCCAGCTGCTCCTGGAAACCCTTTTGAAGAGTGCCCATGCACCAACCCTTTTCAGGGAGACAGTGACAGTGGCGTGGAGGCTGAGGAACACTTTGGAAAGAACTGCTCCTGCAGCAAGTTGACAACATCTTTGATGACAAGCAGTGTGGTCGAATGGCTGAGTTTGATGTTCTGATGGAGTATCTCCAGAAGCTGAAGTGCACCCTAGCTAAGCAGAAGTGGGCCCTTTTCTGTCAGCAGTGGGCAGGAACTGAACAGAGTCTTGGGCAGCAGGATATCAAGTGGAAGGAGGAGATAGGCAGACATCTGAACAGGTGGGCTGGAAACCGTAATCTCTTACTGTGTACTTTGAGGCATTTCCACTACAGTTGAACAAGAACGGAAAAAAAATCAGCTTTCATTTGCTAGTTTTTCTGAATTTTTTAAATGAAGTGTTCCTTTTCAGGGAACTTTACCACTTTTTTTAATCAAGATACAGCTCTGTTGAGCCAAGGCAGAAATAGCTCCTGTGTACCTTGTAGTCCATTTTCTGCTATTTTTGGTCATTATACATTATTATAGGGAAGCCCTTGACAGATCCCTTTCGGTAGTAAAGATAGGCAGGGGCTCTAGCAGAAGTCTGTCCTGACTTGGTTGCTCCCTTTTAGCACCTCCCTGCTTGGACTGTCTCCAAGACACTTAGGGAAATGCTAGGTGAAGGTAAAAGCCTAGATCCAGTGGGGACCAGTGCCTCTTTTTATGGATGACAGGAATGTTGCCATGTTCTCACCTCCCAATTAAAGGAAGTAAAGTTCCCAAGTGTGAGGGTTGGTGGGGTGGTAGTGTCATTGTGAGCTTTATTAATGGACAGTAGTGATCAACTTTTTGGTGAATGTTATGGTTTGGGAGAATTTTCTACTGGTGCAATTGTCTGATCCACTCGAAACCTCCTTTCAGGGCTTTGATAGAGCAACCACTCTACAGGCCATATTCAAAGACCTGTTGATTTGGAAACTGTGACTGGGAAGTTTCTGTGGAGTATTAGCAGGTGATGGAACACTTCTGAGCCAGGAGATAAATACTAGTAACTTCCAAGGCCCTCTAGTCAGCCTTCATCCATGTGGTTTATTTAGGAATTGGCTAAGACGTTATTTTACTATTTCAAGTACTGAGAAACAGAAATATTTGAGGCACAGTCTGAGATCTTCCACAGCCCTGAAGTCTTGAACTCTTGATAGAAGACAGAAAGGGAAATTATGTAGCTTAGTACTTTGGTTTATGGGAACAGATGGATTGACAGATGACCTTGCAAGATCCTTGGTGTGCATCCAAAGGATACATGAACATACCCATAGCTCCAGCTGCCGCAGAGGATGGCTTTGTTGGGCACCAGTGAGAGGAGAAGCTCTTGGTCCTGCCAAGACTCGATGTCACAGTGTAGGTGAATGTCAGGGCAGGTAGGAGGCAAGGGGTGGGTGGGAGTGTGGGGGAACACCCTCATAGAAGAAGAGGGGCATAGACAGGAAACCTGGAAATGGGACAACATTTGAAGTATAAATTTTAAAAAATCCTATTAAAAATATCCTTGGTGTGCTCAGCTCGGGGTCATTTCTTCAGTGATACTCTTCGTTTAACGGACAATAACTGACCATTGGTCACTTTCCCATCAGCTAACTCTAGGCCATGCTATTGGTGTGCAAGCTGAAATTCTTTTGTCATATTCTGGTGAAGATCCGTCTTGGTGGTAACAATGTCATGTGGGTGCAAAGATCTGTATTTTGGCAGCTTTAATCCCAATTCATTAGTACTTGTTGGGGCTTTGGCTGGATAGAAAGCCCTGTATGGGGTTGTGGGAAGGATTGAAGAGGGAGGGTAAGAACCCTTTGGTTCCATTGACAGATGTTTACCAGCCTGTCAGTGGATTACTAGTCATTTGTCAGCTCTGTTGGTGCATGGGCTGTTCTGGAAGGTAGGCAGCCTGGTATCTTATGTTACCTGGTGCAGGCTTCCCCTCTTTCTAAAGCCCAGTCTTCAGGCATGCCCAGCATATCCACACTGTTTGATTTGCTTTTGTCTGATGGAAAAGGAGGCACAAGAATGAAGCTGATTACTGGCTTTCACCATTACTTTTCCTGACACAGATCAGGTGTGCAGGGTGGTACAAATGTGGACATTGCTTTTTTTTTTTTTATAAGACTGACATTCTTAATTAAGTAGTGACTCATTAAATGTACTCCCTTCCAGAACTCACCCCAGGTAGCAGTCTGACTGAGAGCATGGAGAAAACAAATGCTTATAAACCAAGCGAACTCAGATTCCAGAGATTTTACTGAGTTTCTCATTGAATTCCTCTTTGACCATATTCTACAAGTCAGAGACGTAAGAAGGTAGACTTGTCTACCTCTTGGTTGTATCACTTCCCAGAATTCACACAGGTTAATGTTGATTTGCAGAGGATGTTTGACCTGTGAGTGAACCACAGTGTCAGCTTCTTACCTTGGGTGAATATTTCAAGATTCCCAAGGTCCCATCTCATCGGTGAAGGAGCACATCCTTCATAAGGTGTTGGCAGATCCCTTAGGTATAGGTCCTGCTCATATGGAAGGGCTTCTTGCTTTGTTCCCTCTGACACATTAAGGAACTGGAGCCTCACTAATAGCACTTAACAAATATCATGTCTTTGCTGTCAGATGTTGAAACATCTTTCTAAAGTCATGAGCCATGTTGTGTAGCTAAGCCATGTGATTCAGATTGTGGAATTGGCCTCCTTATGGGATCAGACCAGAGGAGAACAGTGTGCTGGTAATCATGATGACTGTCACCAACATGGTCATTGATGCTCATACACTACACTGGGGCCTTGTATCAAAGGGTTAAGAAAAAATCATTTATGTGAGGCTTTTATTAAAAAATATAACATTTTTAAAGAAAAAAACAGATAAATGGTTCACAGGCATTCCCCCAAAAAACAGTCAAAGAAAAAGCACAAGCAACAGAAAAATACATCATCATTAACCATTAGAAAATGCAAATTCACAAACTACAGTAAAATATTATCTCACATCCATTAAAATCATTAGAATTAAAATAATGACAGGTCACCAGGCATGGCAGTCCACGACTGTAAACCTTAACATTTAGAGGTCAAGACATTGCTGTAAGTTTGAGAACAGCCTGGGCTATGTAAGAAGACTGTGTTTCTCCTTACAAATAGCAACAATAAACTAACAGGCAAAGAATAACAGAGGACAAAGTCCAGCAAGAATAAAAATACCTATGTACTGTTTATAAGATGGTACAGTCATGAAAGTAGCATGGTTTTGAACTATCATGTGATCTCAGGATCCTGCTTCTGGCTATACATGCATAGCAAGATGAAACCAGTAGCCAGAAGAAATACTCTCATCTCCACATTAATTACAATAACATTCACAACAGCCAAAGTATAGAATTAACCAAAGTTCTAAGGGAGAAAAAGAAAGAGAAAGAAATTATGGTAAGCAACGAAATATCCTTGAGCCATGGACAAGGTGGGATTATGCCATTTGAAACATCCTAGATTAAATTAAGTTAATTGAAGTATGTGAAATACAGACAAAGGAATGTAATAGAAATAGAATGAAATGATGGCTGTTATGGAGGACGGAGAAAAGTTGATGAATAATGAAAAATTTTCACTTTATGATAAAACAATCTTTGGAGAGCTACCCTGTGGCGTGGTGACTACAGTTAACAATATCTACTTTATGTACAAAGTTACCTACAATATTAGATCATAATTGTTCATATCTGTGGTAGTTTGAATTAGAATGGCCCCCATAGGCCCATATATTTGAATGCCTAGTCACCCAGGAATGAACGATTTGATAAGGATTAGAAGGATTAGGAGGCGAGGCTTTGTTGGAGGAAGTGTGTTACTGGCCATGCAGTTTGAGCTTCCAAATGTAAAGCTCTCAGAGACTGCTCCAGCATTTTGCTTGTCTGCTTCCCACACTGATGATCATAGACTAAGGCTCTAAAATAGTAAGAAGCCCCCAATTAAATGTTTTCTTTTATGAGTTCTCTTGGTCATAATTTCTATTTATAGAATAGAAAACTAACTAAAATCTTGCATAAAAAAGGAACTTAGTAATTTTAGATGTAAGTAACTTCATTGTGGTATATATATGTGTGTGTGTGTGCACTCGACAATTAAGTTACTTACATAACATATATATGTATACATAATATACATACAAATATACATATATATCATATATATAAAATCATAAAATAGTATAGTTCAGATTTATGATTTTTGTCAATGATACTTTAGTAAATATGGAAAAATGAAGATGAAGCAAATATGAAAATTGCTAATATTTAAAATAAAGGTTTAAAGAAATATATGGCTATACTTCATAAATAAATATAACTATATTTGGAATGCATGCTCCAAATATTTATACTAATGGGAGTATACATGAGTTATTTGTTGATATATGATTATTACCATAAAATAGCAGAGTTCTCAGATTAATTACCTCATTAACTGGGTCAGAATTTAAGGTACAATTTATTTATGTGCTTCCATCTTCAGGTTCTTTGTAAGCTGGGGATAAGGTATTAGCTTGGGGCCTGAGAGCGAACTGAAGGGACAACATGAGGACTTGTCTCAAGCTGGCTCTCCTGGGTGATCACAGAACTCAGTTCTGATAATATGTTCGTTTGAGGGCCTCAGTTTCTTGCTGGTATTTGAAAGCTTCTCTCCTTGTCTTGCCTTGCTGTAGAGTGGCTCACAACAGGGACATTTCTTTCTGTAGAGCAGTTGAGTGAGAAGGGAAAGAAGCATCGAAGTTAAAAGGCAAACTCATTTTGTGATCTATCTTTAGAAGAGGCTTTCTGTCCCTTTGCTATATTCCATGTAGGGAGATTGAGAAAAGTAAGACTTCTGAATAGCACAGCAGAGCATAGAGTGAAACTCTAAACAGGTCCACAGTCAAGCAGAATGGGTATTTACGTTCATGGGTGCAAAGACATAAAGATCTTCAAACAATAATTTAGAAGCTACTTACCATGGAAGGCATGCTCAAAAACAGGGTGCTCACATAGGCAATTTCTTTTCTCCAAATTTTCCCATTGTGATGTGTTGTACTTATCCAGAGCCCTTGAATGTTCTCAAATTTTCTTCTTTTTAATAAATAGTCTTTAAGATAAGAGACATAGCCCAAGATGTAGTGCTTCAGAACCCACATTAAAATGCCAGGCCTGGTGGAACATGTTAATAATCCCAGCTCTTGAAATATGATGGACCCCGGGTCTTAATAACCAGACAACCTATCCTATTTGATGAGACCCAGGCCTAGTAAGCTACCCTGACTCAAAAGACAAGGTGACAATACTCATGCACACACTAGTCTACCCTGGTACCTGAGCCCACAGGGATATGCAAACAAGAACACCACCAACATCAACAACAAAAGCCTATGAACATAGAAAGCATTCATCTTGAAGTCCGAACATAGTTGGGTTATGTGCAAGTCTCAGCTGTATACTAGAGTCTTCCAGCTTTCACTCATTCTATTGAACCATGAATTAATTTTAGTTCAAAATAAAAAAGGAACCTCAGCAATCAAGACCACCATATGATAGAATCATCATGTCTGACATACAGTTGCCTCAGGCAAACGACGGTTGAGATTGAAGACACAGAACATAACACAGACCCACTGAGGCTTTTCCAAGGTGACTTCTTCCAAGTGAAAGCAGAAGCTTCAGCCTTGATTCAAGAACAAGACTGGCTGGATGAATGCAATTAGAAATGTGTATTCATTATATCTGTTTCCAAGGTAAAAATGCCAAATATTCGTATATCACAATTAAAAGAAAAAGGTTTGATTTTGTTTGTATACAAACTTTCTTGATAAAGCTTTCCTTTCTCCCCTTTCTTGTAATAATTTCCCTGGCACTATTCTATCGATCATCTAGGCCAAACGAGTGAACTCTCACAGGCAAGTGCTGATCTATTTTGTGGAACTCTTATCTCTAGATCTGAAGACCATTGTTTAGTCTACGGATGTATACTTCCCTGGATAGTTACCTCCATGTCCAGTTCTGTCTAACAAGTTTTAAATGACTCCATCCACTAGGCCAGTCTCTATGTTTTGGTGACATGGATTTTATAGAACTCAAGTTGTCAAAAAGAAAACTGATTTATTTTAGGCACTGATCTTAAATATGGTATTTTCATTCAGGAGGTACTTAAGCAAGATTTATTGAATGAATGAAGATTGTAAAAAAAAAAACACCAGAGTTCTTTGAACCATTTGCGATTATGGACACAGAGATGGGAAGTCAATGTCTGTATAATGAATCAATGCATTACAGGGTTGGGGTGGGGTGGAAGGCAGCAGTGTAATCCATTAGCTTGAGGCTGCCATAAATCTGGGTATGTCCTCATGAGCAATCAAACTACGTTTATCACCATTATAAATTAAGAAGATTAAACTAAAATTGTGCTTCTCAGATTCAGATTTGTATTAAAGTCTACTACTTTAAAAATAACCCTGGTGGATCTAGTTGATGTCTTTGTACTAGATGACTTGATATGCCCATGACTTTCATCTGTGCATAATAGAATATTATCTGGTTACGACACATAATTCAATTAACACTATCCTTTACATTTTCCAATCCTTTGTTGAGATGCTTGAATATATTCTTCTTTTATCCTTGCCTCTTCATTTTCGGTCTTGGAAATCACTGTCATTAATCAGTACCTTTTGAGGTTATCACATCACTTTGGATACGGCCATTCCTTTCTTATCAGCACCCACAATTCATCACCAGGCTTCTCTTCTCCATGTTATGTATTGACATCAATATTCCATCCTTATATATTTTTAATCTCAGCCAGGAAGGTTGTATCATCTTTATTTCTGGTCAGATAAAATAAATGTTCCACTGGATATGTAAATGATCCCGTAAACCAGATGAATCCAGGACATTTTGCTTTCTGGGATGAAAAAATAAGATCTTCATCCTTAAATCAGACAGTTCAGGAACAAATGAAATGTTATATGCTGGCATATTTTTAAATGCTATTTTCTTTTTACTTCTCCATGAATTAAGAAAAAGGTGACATCTGTGACTTGTGATTTGCTTTGGAAAATAAAATGCTTTCATTCCTTACAAAAGAGAAATCTAAGGAACGGTGGGACTTTTGGTGTGTCTGTCTCTAAAGCTGTTAGGTCGTCAGGGTTATCCTTAACTAGCCTGGGATAGAAGCAGACAGAAAGATGTCAACCCCACATCAAAGGAGCCAAGGCAATAAAATTCCTCAATATTTTGACTAGAAGGCATCGAATAATGGGCCCAACCCGTTATTTGTATAGTTGGGCAATCCGGGGCTCAAGGGTGTTGGGTGAGAGTGAAAGATATTACAGTCCTCAGTACTTAACTCTCTTTGAGGTTAGGTCTCCAGACCCCCATCTCAAGGGTCTTCCTAATTAGTCCTATGTCATATTCTCTCTTCTGGAAATTTTGATGGCTCACCAAGTGTGTGCTTTATGAGTGAACCATAGGATTGGGTCACATATAAAGTCCTGAAGTAATTGTATTATAGACAAAGCTAGTAGATTTTTGAATGATAAATCAAGAGGATGCTTATTTACAAATAAAGGCAAAAAACAAACCAACCCAAAACAAAAACAAACAAACAAAAAAACCAAAAACCCTTACATTTTTTCTTTTTTACAAATCCATAGGTCTTGAGTATGAGCCTTTTCTTTTTTTTTTTTTTTTTTTTTTATTAACTTGAGTATTTCTTATGTACATTTCGAGTGTTATTCCCTTTCCCGGTTTCAGGGCAAACATCCCCTTCCCTCCCCCCTTCCTTATGGGTGTTCCCCTCCCACCCTCCCCCATTGCCGCCCTCCCCCGACAGTCTAGTTCACTGGGGGGTTCTGCCTTAGCAGGACCCAGGGCTTCCCTTCCACTGGTGCTCTTACTAGGATATTCATTGCTACCTCGAGGTCAGAGTCCAGGGTCAGTCCATGTATAGTCTTTAGGTAGTGGCTTAGTCCCTGGAAGCTCTGGTTGCTTGGCATTGTTGTGCATATGGGGTCTCGAGCCCCTTCAACCTTTCCAGTTCTTTCTCTGATTCCTTCAACAGGGGTCCTGTTCTCAGTTCAGTGGTTTGCTGCTGGCATTTGCCTCTGTATTTGCTGTATTCTGGCTGTGTCTCGAGTATGAGCCTTTTCAGCACCTGACTCTCCAGTAGTTTTAGTTGGCTGGTGGCATTAAGATATAAGGTCTCCAGAGAGTAAAACCATAGACGGGAGAGACAACAATACCTCAGAGCCTTTTGTCTCCAGTGTTGTTGCTCAGGGGCCTGATCTCTCAGCAATCATACTTTCTGAAGTTATTATGATTTTAAATGTTTAAGAAATAAACCTGGGTTGGGGATTTAGCTCAGTGGTAGAGCGCTTGCCTAGCAAGCACAAGGCCCTGGGTTCGAGGTCCTCAGCTCCGACAAAAAAAAAAAAAAAAAAAGAAAGAAAGAAAGAAAGAAAAGAAAGAAAGAAAGAAACAAACCCACATTATTTGCACCTAAATACATTTGAATGGCAACTAATATCTTCTTATTTGGGATCTTTACATTTGTTTAGGAAAGATCTGGAAGAAAACTCAGACAGGTAATGAAATATAAAGCAAATGCCATGAGAGTCAGCAGCAATAGCAATCACTCTAGCTTTGAGGAGAAAAATCCTCAGATTCCAACAAATGTCGTAACTTCTGTTATGGTGAGGCTCATAGCACGATGGAGTCCTCCATTTATGACTGTCCATTTGTAGTGATTGCTAAATATTCACAGTGAACAGCTCTGGCATTGTGTACTACATCTCAAACCGTGTTTCTTACACAGAACCTATGTGTTTTCCAGTATGGCTGCCTTGCCTGACATTGCTATGGTGATCTCCATCTTGACGTCTTTCCTACTGTAAGGTCAGATTGTCGATACTTAGGAAGTCTTAATGCCATTCCCATAGCCTGGTGTCTGTCAATAACTTAACCATAGATGAAGTGATTGTGAGCAAACAGATCTTTACATCCTCTGCTTCAAGCTCAGGTTAATTGTGTTCCCAAATAACTTTTGCATTCATTAAAAATAAAGAAATGAATCAATAAGTACAAAAATAAGTAAATACAAAATACAAAACTAAAACAACAGAGATTTGGGAAAGATGAATTGAATGAGGATTGCATCATCATATCTTTAGTAGGTAGCAAGGATTAGAATCCCCACCTTTCTTCTATGTAGGTCACATTTCTCTCTGTCCTGCTCTGGTGACTGGGCTCATCCAGGTGTCTCCACTGTGTTTTACTTTTAAGACTCTGAAAGAAAGTTCAGGATCTTTAAATTCTTTCTATTTTTTTTTCAAGTAGAAGATTGCCTTGATGACAAATCTTCCTCAAAGCAAAATTTTCATTTTATTCTCCAGATGCATGATTTCTCAGTGGGTTCCAAAAAGCTCAATGCAGAATTTCAGAGTTTTTTTTGTTTTTTCATAGACTGGTACCCTCGCAGCTCAGCCATTGTACTTTCCCCTCCTGGGTGTGTAGCAGGCATTCTTTGTTGAGGAATTTTTGCTGTTCTCTGGATTTTCCCCTCCTCTTGCTTTAAGAGTTATGATTTGTTGGGCTTGCCCAGGCCTCTCTGCATGTATGTAACAGAAGCGCAGCTTGGTCTTCATGTGGGTCCCAAATGTGGGTCTCCAAAGCTGTTTGTTGTTTATGTGGGATATGTTCTTCTAGCTAGGCTGCCTTGTCTGGCCTCAGTGGGAGAAGATGCCTAGTCTCCTGGAGACTCAATGTGGCAGGGTAGAGGCTCCCACCCAGGTAGAGGAGCAGGAGGGGGTGGGGAGAAGAATTGTGGGAGTGGTTGACTTGGAGCAGGGAAGTGAGCGGAATATAAAGTGAACAAGTAAAATAATAATAATACATTTTTTTAAAAGAGTTGTTATTTTTGTATATGGAGTACTATTCTGCCATTGTCTTTTATTGTACTTCTTATTTGTTTGTCTCTGCCTGGTTAATTATTTCTAGGTTTAACCTGTGTTACAGATGAACAACTTGTAGCTCCCTCATCAGCTTTTCAGTTTCCAGGAGTTTCCCAAACAAATTGGATGCAGCACCACGTACTCATAAAATTACCTAGAAGCACAGCAAAAAACTGCATTAAAATATCACACTTAGCTTTTCGAGGAGACTGTACAAATACTCACAGGAAACGGTTTGCAGTTAGGAGGCAATACAGTGAAAGCCAGTTCTTGTTTTTAAATGTTATGCCCAGAAGAGATCTTTGAAATTTTATAAACAGATGGATTCTTTGTGCTTGATTCACTAATGTTTTACAATTAACTAATTAACAGGTTTATTGCCAAAATGAGCAATAAAAAGTGTTCAGGAGCGTTGACCAAAGCAGTCTTTTGTAATTACATAGATACCAAAACAATCTGTGTGATAGTTTGAGGCTAAACGTTGCTCACATCAGAATTCTGCCTGCTGTTTTCAAATAAAAGTTGACAAATATGAAAACGAACCCTGTAGATTGCTATACTCCTTTCATATACACAGGCTTCTGCCTTAATTAATAATAATTACAGGTACCAGAAACTAGAGGGAGAAGGACAGGATGTTCCCAGATTGCTTTCAAAATATGCAACATTGCTTAGAAAACACATTGCTGAAGGACTATTAGGAAGTGCTTTTCTCTAAAGTCCACCTGCTATTCTCTAGCCACAGAGACCTTAAGTGACCTGTGCAACCTGATTCCCTACTGTTCCTACCTTGAGCAGGTCAGGGTCCCATCTGGAGAGGTATCATCCTACTGCTGGGTTGATTTCCCACCCCCATTTTCAAAACACTCCAACAAACTTCTGTTATCCTCCAATCCTAGCTGTTCTCATGGCAGGTCTCTCTGTGCCTCTTTCTGTGGCATGAACTGTTTTGCTGCTAGAAAATATCTCGAGGCTCCTATAGGATGTTGTGTGAACACTTCCAGGGAATGCATTCACCGATTACTGTAGCAGGATCTAGATATAGAAAGCAAACGTGTTCAATTTCGGATCTTCCCTCACCAGCTTTCCAGGAAAGAGGAATAGGCTTTGAATTTTGAGATTCTTTTTTCCTAGGTTTGGGGCTGGGAATGTGGCCATCTACATCTGGGCATGGGGCCTACCCTTAAGAATGGTGTACGTACCCAGTGAAGCTCCACTGGAGAAAACTAATCTTTCCTTTGCAAGGGGATGTCAATTGGAAATAGCTCCTTAGTTAGAGATGGAAGCTTGTGCCCACTTTCCCCTCTCAGCCCTGGGACCCTATCTGTCTTGAGGTTGTGAAGGCATTGTGTGTGGATTCCTACAAACCAGGCAGGCATGAAAGTCACCTATAATCCCACTCCACTGGAGGCAGAAGAAGACAATAGCTTCTGAATGTGTGGTCTATCTTGATTCTTCAAGAGACCCTACTTCAATAAAAAAAAAAAAAAAAAAAAAAAAAGGTGAACAGTAATGGCGTAAAGACTCCATGGCCACTTTGGGGCTCTACAGGCAAGGACAAACAGTGGTATGCATTGCTGCATTACCACACATGCAAATGTGTACACAAATACACATATAATTCATATGGAAAAATTTTCTAGGTTCAAGTAATGAAATTTGGAAGAAAGAAGAAAAGGAAGGAGAGAATTGAGGGAAGGATTGAAGATACAAATGAAGGCGGGAATAAGAGGAAAAGAACTGGACAGAAAGTCACAATTTTTCACATTTCCTTCTATTTTCTCACCTCTTCTGCCCCTAGCCTTTCACTGTTTAGTCTGCTTTCCTGGGTTAATTTCTCAGATCGTAGAAAAGTTTCAGTTTGTTTCAAACTACTTACTCCTATTTTTATTAGCTTTGCTTTATCTCTTTTTCTCTTGTGCGTGTGTGTGTGTGTGTGTGTGTGTGTGTGTGTGTGTGTGTGTGTGTGTGTCCCTATCCTTGGATGAAAATGAGTCTCATTAATTAGGTTACAAACTTTCTGGGTCAGAGATTGACAAGCCCTCAGTACTGAGAGGGACCGAGCAAAATAGGTCCTATCTCAAGACAGCTTTCTTGTTGCAAGGCTCCACTGGCCACCTGGTTGGTCCTTTTTTTTTCTTCCAAATAAGACATTTTATTCAGGTGAGTGAAGAGCACCAGGCTGGTAGCCTCCAGCAGGGGCCCAGACACATGATGATGCACACCATGCACACACAGGAACACATGGGCCTAGACAATCCAGTATGCAAACTACAGTAATGTAGGATAGAGACCTACAGGCAGGCTGGGGAAGGCTGACTCAGGCTCCACCCTCCCACTTAAGGGAATGAGGTAACCCAATCACAAAAAAAAAAACCACACATAGTATGCACTCACTGGTAAGTGGATATTAGCCCAAAAGCTCGGATTACCCAAGATACAATCTACAGACCACATGAAGCCCAAAAAGAAGGACGAACAAAGTGCAGATGCTTCAGTCCTTCTTAGAAGGGGGAACAAAAATATTTATAGGAGGAGATACAGAAACAAAGTTTGAAGCAGATACTGAAGGAAAGGTCATCCAGACACTGCCCCACCTGGGGATACAGCCCATATACATACAACTACCAAACCCAGACAATATTGCTGATGCCAAGAAGTACATGATGACAGGAGACTGATATAGCTGCCTCCCGAGAGGCTGAGAAATACAGAGGTGAATGCTAGCAGCCAACCACTGAACTGAGAACAGGGTCCCCATTGGAGGAGTTAGAGAAAGGATTGAAGGAGCTAAAGGGTTTTTTAACCCCATAAGAACAACAATACCAACCAACCAGAGCTCCCAGGGACTAAACCACCATCCTAAGACTACACATGGAGGGACCCATATCTCCAGCTGCATATGTAGCAGAAGATAGCCTTATTGAGCACTAAGGACCCCCCAGTGTAGGGGAATGTCAGGACAAGGAGACAGGTAGAGGTGGGTGGATGGGTGGGAGAACATCCTCCAGAAGAAGAGGATGGGGGATGGGATAGAAGGTTTATGGATGGGAAACTGGGGAAGGGGATAACATTTGAAATGTAAATAAATAGAAAATATCCAATGAAAAAGTAACAACAGCAAAAGCAGCTAGAAAAAAAAGGGGAGGAGACAAAGTCCATAGAGAAGAGTATCGCAGTTGGATCTGTGTTCTGTAGAGGGAGTGGTATTTTAAAGGGCAGGCCCATGTTGTATTAGACAACATCCAGAAAATCAAATTGGGGGGGAGGTGAGTAGAAAGAAGGCTGGAACCTTCTAGCCAAGAAGAAAAGAATAACTTGGTTTATTGTTAGAGGAGGATTGGAGGGTGGCAGGAAGGACTCTAGATAGAGCGGGGTGTAAGAAAGGAGAGACACTGTGTCAGAAGATAAAAGGGCAAAGAGGAGCATAGCAGTGGGTCAGCTGCTTCAGTTATATGGGATCAAGGGGAAAAGTGGCCCCAAGAATAAGTTAGGACAAGAGATGGTCAGACTGGCTGCTGGTCAAGGGAGAGGAAATACAGTTCTGATTGATCCTTCTAGGAATACCCTCACAACTTCTTTGTCACCAAGCCCTTGATAAGCACTCTGTGAATGATGAATCAATTAAGCATTTCTTGTGCCTAACAAGATTAAATACTGTTCTTATGACTTTATTGATTTATTAAATTAATTAGTTTTTTATTTATACCCTACCATGTTCCAAAACACACACACGCACAATTAGATCAAAATCAATTGTGATTTCTTAACCCCGTGGCATGGTGTGAACAGTGAATCAAACTGCAACACCTGCATTTTTTTCTAAGTTCCAAAGGGGCAGCTATGTGGAGGCTTTCATCCGCAGGGTCTCCTTGACAACTTCTTGGAGGTCGATGACCCTCAACTGTGCTTCTAAAGCACCCATGCATATCTTCCCCACAAAGTCAACCTAGATATCTCAGCAGATTGGCATGGCAATTTTATGACCCCCTATTTCTATTTGTTCTGAAGAGCTTGGACGTCAGTCAGTGTGATACCTGCAGTGAGGAATGATCACACACACAGGGCCTGAGTTCTATCCTCTGTGACTCTACCAGAAATGTACAACAGATGCCTATAGCAAAGTCTCTTCTGTATCTTGAATGGGAGAAATGGGAGCATTTGGGGCGAGTCTCCACCACACGGGTCTGGTCTGTGTCCCAGCCTCACCACCACCCTCATTCCTTCTACCATTTACCTTCTCTCTGCCACCTGTCATCTTACATCATTGGTGCTGTAACAAACCTTTCTCTTCACTAATCTCTACCAGCTGAATTTGTCTGTGGAAGAACCCAGTCCTCTGTTAAGATTCAGCTCACAGATTAGTTACTCCTTTGCATCCCAAAAGCAGTTTGACGAAGCCCACTTCACGGTCATCACCCCCATGCTATGCCACTGAGCAGGAAGAGTCAGAGAAATGGAGTTAGGAGTACATTGTGTGAGCAAGGAATCTACGTAATCTCTGCTTGCTTCTGTGTTTCTCTCCCTCAAAAGAAGAGTTTCTAGCTAGTCACTATATTTGAATGAATACTTCTTTAGAGATTTATTGCTTATTAATTTGTCACAATATTAGTGGCTATAGTCCACCTTCATAGCTAACGATTGTAAGCCACATGCACTTCCATGGGTGAGAATTTTTGAAAATACCACTGTAAGAAAATGTACTTGTTCATTCCATAAGCTGGAGATATGGTTGTTTCATTGTCTTTTTGATCTTTTTTAAAGAATTCAATTCTTTTGCTTTTTATATTTCTCTGTAGTTAATTTTTGCATTAATACTGTCTTTGACATTGTATTAGCTATAATATTTTAAATTTTTTCATAATGTATGGAGAGCTAAGTACACAGCTTCTTACTGATAATGGAAATACTGATAATGGCAGGTTTTTTTTTTTTTTTTTTGTTGAAACTCCTTGTGTATTGTTACAATGGAGAACATTATTTTACCAAGATTCCCCAGGGAGCTGAGAAGACACTATTCAAAGAACATTAGAAGAAACACAAACTTTAACCATCATCATTTCTATTAAACAATAACCTGTTGCTCTCTTTTCATGGAAAGATATATATATATATATATATATATATCCATATATATGGATCAATATTACTCCTAAAGAATGGAATTTGGTATGCACATGCAGCTGCATGATCATAACTTAACAATGGAGGAACCACAGCCAGACTTATTGAGAGTCAGGAGCCAGAGCAACTCCAAGAAGTCAGGAGAAACAGTGTGTCTTTTCCCTTCTTCCAAACAGATGTGTATTTACACTGTGGGGCTACTCTTAACTGATGCCTACTTAAAGGAATGGCTGCAGTCATGCTTTACTTGCTTGATTTATTCATTGTGTTGCTTGACATTCTCCATTCGTCTCTGAAATGGATGTATCAACAACCCATACAAACACATAGGCATTTTAAATGCTCAGTAGCCTTTAAAAATGTCAGTTCTTTGTACATTTATTTTTGATAAAATATACATAGATATGAGTCACGAAACTAATTTTGACATATTAAAATTAATTCATGAGGGGCTGGATAGTTGGCTCAGTGGTTAAAGCACTTGGCTACTACTCTTTCAGACCTACTTGATCTGGCTTCAATTCCCAACACCCACATGACAGCTCACAATTGCATATAACTCCAGTTCCAGTGGTCTGATTCCCTGGAACAGACATATGTACAGTCAAAACACCAATGCATATAAAAGAAAAATTAGCAATTAAAATAACTTAGAAGAATGAATACATGGGGAGCTGGTCATGTTATCCAACCTGAAAGAGAAGCTCATGTCCCCTCCCATATTGTGTCTATTCCCCATCTCCTTTTCTCCTATACTCTTCTCTGGCTAACCAGTACTCTGTCTCCGATATATTCTGGAAGATTCTTCATGTACACCTCAAATTATGTACTCCATTTTTTTACTCATTTTAGATCACCATGTAAAACCACAGTATAAAATACATATATACATGATGTATATGTATATGCATTCATATGTAATCCTATTTATGATTATATGATTGTGATGAGTACATGTATATTCTTCTATGATAGATATGACTTACTATTTTTAAAATCATTTTTGTTCATCTTTCTATGTTTGGATGTTATATGGCCATTTATTTCCTGTTATTCTATACATTTTAACATACCTATTTAACAACAATAACTCCACCATCTCCCAGACATTGAAGACTAAATACTTAACTTCCAACATTCCTTTTCACGATTCAATATTATTGTTCTGTAGCCATCAAAAACACTTCTATTTTTCTCTAATGACCAAAAATTCTTTTGGAGGTGGCTGGAGGGATGACTCAGTATTAGGAACACTTCTTGCTCCTGTAGAGAGCCTGAGTTATCCTAGTTTGTTTCCTAGCACAAATGGGTCACTCACCAGCACCTATTGTGCTAGCTCCAGGGTTATCCAGTGATGCTAGACTCAGTGGGTACCTGCCTTCACATGGACATATTCACATGTAGACAGCCACATTCACATAATAAAATCATTAGCTTAGGATGGTTTATACTGATTTACATTTGCTTATTTTTTCAGTCATTATTATTCATTATTCTATCCTGGATTTCTTATTTGGGACCACTTTCGTTTTGCTTAAATGTACTTCTTTTTTTACATGCACCTTTTTACAGGAGGATGTGTGCCTCTTTGAGCCTGTCCTAAGTGGTTTTACTGAAAAGGTCTTTACCTTGTCCTTTAACAACGGTTCAGCTGTTAATTTTCCTCATGACACTGGCAACACTATTCTAATATCATGCAGCTTTGTTGCTGCTCAAATCATTCCTTTGTGGACAATCTGTCTCTTCAGAAACCCGTTTTGAATTTTCACGTAATTATCAAAGTATAGGTGTCTTTTCATTTAGCATTCTTGGAATTTCTGCCAGTTCTGAGTACTGATTTTGTCAACCAGTGTTTTTCAATCTTTCTAGAACTGATGCTCTTTAATAAGTTCCTCATGTGCTGATAACTCCAAACCATAAAATGATTTTTGTGGCTATTTCATAACTACCATTTTGCTACTGTTATGAATAAAATTATAAATATCTGTATCTTTCCATTGTCTTAGGTGCTCTCTGTGGACAGCTCTTTTGGCCACAGAAGGGGTGGTGACCCAAAGGTTGAGAACTGCTGCTATAAAAAATTTCTTAACTTTAAGAAAATGTTCAAACATTACTTTTGTGTCCTGTGGTGATTTGAATAAGAAATGACCTCATAGTTTTAAACAAGTCATCTGGAGCTAGTGGCACTGTCTAGGGGACAGGGTGTGATAAAGATGGAGTGTTGCTGGAGGAAATCTATCATGGAACAGGCATTAAGAGTTTAGAGACTCCCCTCACTTCTGGCTTTCTCTGCTTCCTGGGTGGATGTTAATGTGATCTTTCAGCTTCCTGTTCTGGCAACCATAGCAGTGCCTCTCCCACAGTTATGAGCTCCTCTTCTGGAACCATGGCTAAAAAAAACTATTTTCATATTTTTTTTGATCCTAGTAGTCTATCACAATAACAAAAAGTTACAGCTACAACCCCAAGCTCTATAATCTCAGGGCAGAAGCAAGGCTTTGCACATTCCAGGCCTATAAAAAAGGACACCCTAATCTCCCCATTAGTTAGGTTGGCACTAGAAGATAGAGTGTGAGCAAAGAGACGTGGTTGGAAAAAATACCTGTTCTATTCAGATGTGGTGGGAACCCATCGGTATACCTGGTATCCACTTAGTGTGGTCCCAGAAGTTGTCATTGAAAGTCAAAGTCCATACACATCCAATGGTAGTTGTAAATGGCTTGAACACTCAGACATTTGGAAGGAGAAAAACTAGAAGACTAATGATAAAAGTTGGAGACAGAGGGATGTGAATGAAAATTGGGGGTGGGTGCTACATGTAAAGCTCTTTGTAATGCATGTCCATCACAGAAAATCTGCCTTGGAAGAGAAGATCAAAATGATTCAGTTGGTTGACCTAACAGCCTTTATTTTTGGATACCCTGGCGCTGACAGGATAGACATGGATAGCAAACACAAGTAACAACTGAACTCCCCTTATGTGTCCATGCTCAACAGGGCTGCCACAACTGTAGCAATGGCTAAGTGTTCTGTTGATCAATAGTGCATTATTGATGAGTGTTTGATACTGATATATTTAATGAAGGGACAACTTAGCTAGTATAGTGACAACTTATTGTCCTTCTCCATCTCCAAGGGCCTCTGGTCTTGATGGGAAGCTCTACTCTCATACACAATCTTCTTCCCCCATGTAAATTATTTTAAATTAATAAAAGACCCTTTGGTTGTACTGAAGGATCTATACTTATTTATATTTGATCATGTGTCCCAGTCACTTTTTCTCATTACTCCACCTCAGATGTTTTTGTTGGTGTCACTTGGGATTGCCCACTAACAGCAAAGAGAAAACAGGTGGGTCTACAAACAAGAGGTTCACAGATGGATGCCTTGGTGGAGAATGGAGACTTATATATTGGTTATGGTTCTGAGATCATCTGGAGGACAGGGAGTTATCTTTTGTTCCACTAACCTACCACTTTTACTTTTCCAGAGAACAAGAACACCACCAAACCATGCATGGACTATTTTCCAGATTTATGTCTCTGTTAGCATAACAGTCATTTTATAGAGTAGTTGACTGTAGACAGCTATCTCGCCCAAAGGTAAACTCCTCCTGGCATGGTTCATCCTCATTGATGAAAGCTGACACATAAACAGCCAGACATTTTGTTCTAGCAATTGACAACTCTACTGGATGATTTTATTTCCAGAGTTCCCTGTGAGAAAGGCTATGGCATTCATTGACCTTTTCTACACTGTAGTTTCTTCCTCTGTTCAACCCTGTGGCATGCCTTTCTCTCTCCCAGGTTCTAATCTCATGCATGAATAAGCATTTTGCCCATTAAACTATATACCAAAGTTTGCTTTCTGGAGAACCAACCTGTGACTTTTATAGAAATGTAATCTATTCTAGAGCAATAGGGCTACATTTTTAACTGTGAAAAAGGCAATATAGAGACTCCAGGAACTTAATGCTTTACAATATTGGGAAAAAATACAGCACCCACAGAAGAGCTATACTCTGGTTAAAAATCAAATTAAAGCACTTCCGTTATGTTCAGAAGACAGTGGGAGACAGAGAAGTAAATTATTCCTGAAACTGGACCTGTAAGAGCATTAGCTGCATCATAACTAGGGCAGAAGTCTATTAAGATTTTTGGAAACCTCTGTCAGAAAAAGCCAACCAAACAACAACACATTTTTCAGAAACTTAAATTATAAATAAGAAACATTTGATGTCCAATTTTCCATAAGTGGAATTTTAGCTGCAAAAGCTGAAAAGACTCCAAGGATGAAAATATCCTCACATCAACCCCATATCTAGGCAAGGATGATAATTGGAAAAGACTTAGTGCAGAGAAGATAGATCCAGGAGCCATGAAGTCAATGACTAGGATTCTTCGGAGTGGAGGAAGGGGTTCCTTGAGTAAAGAGCATCGGTAATGCCCCCTCAGTAGATGTCCACAAGTTATATGTGGTGTCTTTCTCAATGTCCTTTTTTTCTCATTATATTGTTCAGAATGGTAACCTAGAAATTACTTTGTTCTTGCCTGAGTAGGGTTCCTACTAACTTTGACTCATAGGTCCCTAGGATCAAGATAAACTATGCCTGAAGATACTGATGCTTATGTTACTTGGAATGCTTGGATGCCATGCTGAAGCCAGTGACTGAACAGAACTTACTGATGATGTTCATACTGATGTTACATATGCATGGAGCAACTCATTTCACAGCTGAAAGACAAACAGATGCTGGAATAAATTCAACCTATCATTTCTTTCTCTCCTGTGAATCTTCTCTTCCCACCCCAAAACTCTGCATACTACTTGTGGAAGCTGGTGATCTGTACATCTTCAAGGAGAACAATTTCTCTATGATTTGCCAGGCTTATGTTGCACTTTGTGTAGATGATAAACACACTTACTTTGTCAAGGAACTACATGTAGACTAGCCTCTTCTGACTAAAGCCCGTGTTAAGTCTCTGCCAGACATCAGAGTTCTAGCCTCTGTCAGCTGCCCTCTCTCCAATTTTCCCTCACTTTCTCTTTAGAATACAGCCTGGGTCATTTCTCTCTATTTACCTTCACTTTGCTTACATTTCCATGTCATCTCCAATTTGTTGTTTAACCGGCCCATTGTATGTTTAATTTTAGTATATTTCTCATGTATAGAAGTACAACTGAGGTCTTATACAAATCTGTACAAGTTAATAAATACAGCCACCCTTCCCCTCCATTCCCATTCTCAAACTTCTCTGGGTTGCTTTAAACATATGCTAAATCTGCATTTTTCAAATGTTTTCTTTTTACTTGATATAACAATCACTGAATAATTTCTGTTGCACTATGTTGCTGTAAAATTATCATAAATGGTTTTCTTTTACCCCACTAGATCCGGCACCACAGTGCCCCAAGATATCTGGTAGATATCTTGCCAGAAACACACACCCCAACTCCGTGGAGGCTTAGTGTTCCAGCCATCACATACTCTTAAACTTAATTCAGCACAAGAAAGAAGTACAACACAATAACCTCTGATCCAATTGATACGATATAATCGTCCACCTAAACATCCAAAGCCCTGTACACATCCATCCCTTAAGGACATTCATAACAGCCTGTAAAGGTCCAGCATGGAATCTTAACGTCAGCCTCCAGGTTCTCTCCATGGCTACTCTGCCAGTCTCCTCCTATCTCCTCCTCTTTTACGTCCCAGTCTCCTCCTCTTCCCTCAAACTTTTCTCCCGCCCATCCTTCCTTCTCATCCAATGACAGGCCTCGTTCTATCCTGTACCCGCCTTCACCTGCATAATGAAATCATCCCACAACACTGCTAAACCCTTTCTGTTTACCTTATGTTTTTTTTTTTTTTTTTTTGCTATGGTTTTCTACTGCTTTCTGGGAAATATTGAGACCTATGCTGTCAGGTACCTTCAAGCTGCACCTGCTTTTGTTTGGGCTATTTGAGTGGAAGCTTAGGATCTCTTCATATTGGGACTTTTACTTTTATATTCCTATTTTCTTTCTTTCTTCTTTTTCTTCCTTCTTTCCTTTTTTCATTCCTTTTTTCTTCTCTCACTCCCTCCCTCCCACCTTCGTCCCCCTATCTCCTTCCTTCCTTCCTTTCTTTCTTTCTTTCTTTCTTTCTTTCTTTCTTTCTTCTTTTTCTTCTACTATTATTATCATCATCATTATTATTACTACTATTATTTTATGTCATCATTTTGATTATTATGAAATAGGTCTCACTTTGAAGCCTAGGGTTAGCCTTGAGTTCACTATCTAGGCAGCCTTGAACTATTTTACTACCTCAGCATCTCAAGTTTTGGAATTACAATCATGAAACCACAAGATTAGAATAAATGGGATTTTTATATATATTTTTTGAAATATCAAAATAGAAGGATGACTTTGGATTGCAATCTTCTGTAATAATGTCTAATGCCCAAAGTGAGCAGATGTGATATTTTTCTCTATTTTTTCAGTACAGAAACAATGCATTCATTCTTTTCTTTTTCCTTCTCTGAAATTTGTGCTTCAGTCTATGGACTGTGGGGCTACCTTTATGAAGGCTATCTCCGTAGGATCCTTCTTTGTGAAGCCTCAGGGTTTAAATTCTAGTGCCTGTGCCCTTTTAAATGTCAAAATGGAAGCTGAAGAAGACCAGGGTCTATGTGAAATTCTTTGTGTAATCTGGACTTGACATCCTCTTAGCGCACAATGCTCCTTCTCCCACTTTATCTTTGGCCTCTGAATTACTTCCTTTTGTGCCAGCTTAGCAACACATTTTAGAAGATTGAACACATATGTTTTATCCAACCCTTTAGTTCTTTCCATCAGGAATTTGCTCAGAATCATCTAATCTGTCATCCTGCTGGAAAAAAAGTCACTTTACTCAGATTTTAGAAGTGCATGAATCCAGACACGGGTCTGTTGGTCAAAGAGCATGCTTACCAAAGTTAAAGGCATCTGTTACCTGATTGTATTGTGATAATTTCCTAAATTATGACTCCCACACAGAGATGGTATCCTCGTTAAATGTTTAAGAATATTTTTGTTATGAAATAGTGAAAGCAAGTCTCACAAAGATGTCTAATAAAATATTCTGGTATATTCAATCCTTTTGGGTAAAGGACTATATTAAACCTAGGGAAAAATGAGTGAAAGATTTGAAAAAAATTGTAAGAATCTAGGAAGATTTTGCCCTCATATTCCTTTGCAGCCATTTCATATTCTACTGTGCTTTAAAGAAATTAAAATTGAAAGTAATGCATTTCATTTATAATTTACATAAGAAAGATGGTAAGTCAGTCAACTCAGGAAATTTTCTGAAAAGATATTTGATACAAACTAAAGAACAACCAGTAAATATAACTTACTGATTTTAAAATTCTTTTGACAAATTTAAAAGAGTGCATTTTTGTTTTACTGTTTTGACTTCCCTTGTAGACTTAGACTTCTTAAAACCTACTTTAATAAGGGTCCCAAAATGCTTTTTTAATATTCATTTTTATTTTTTATTGGACCTTTTATTTACATTTCAAATGCTATCCTCTTTCCTGGTTTCCAGTCTATAACCCCCGTATCTCATCACCCTACCCCTTCTTCTATGAGGGTGTTCCTCCACCCAGCCACCCACTACCTTCTACCTCCTTGCCCTGATATTCTCTTACACTGTGGGCTTGACCCTTGCAGGACCAAGGGCTTCTCTTTCCACTGGTCTCCAACAAGACCATCCTCTGCTACTTATACAGCTGGAGCCATGGGGCTGTTCATGTGTACTCTTTGGATGGTGGTTTAGTCCCTGGGAGCTCTGGTTGGTTGATACTGTTGTTCTTATTGGGGTTGCAAACCCCTTCAGCTCCTTCAGTCCTTTCTCTAACTCCTCCCTTCTAGTCCACCACCTGCCAGACTTAGTGGAAAAGAAAGGTAAATAGAGTAAAGACAGACAGATGTAGAACTGTTTAGAAATAGTTCTTTTGGGCTATTCCAATCTTCTTGTCAGGATATCAACAACAGTGGTAGCTCAATCCACTTACAGAACTATTCACAAATCAGTAATGGGAGTTTGATCCAGAAGAAACTGTGAGGCTCTGGCAATCAGCACAAGTCCACGGAAGCAGCAAGAAGACACCAGCATATCACAAGAAGTTCTTTGGTGCTTTCTTCTCTATGAAGTCATGACAAAGAATGATCAGAGAGCAATGAGTAGCATCAGCAAAGCCCAACAAAGACCAGCAAAGGGTCACAAGGAGCACCAATGCCAGAACAGCATCCACGGCCTGTTGGGTTATACTTACAGATAGATGGTCATAAGTGCTGTTGTAGAAGGAACAAGCCTATGACACTGTCTTTTTAAATGTAATTTTAGTCTGATCAAAATGTCCTACTGTCTTACCACTGAATCACTTTAATTTTATTTCTTAAAAGAAAAAAGGTTTTGCATGTAAAATTTATCAGTCTTATTTTTAAGATTAGAAATGATGAACTATCTGAATGGCCAAAACTGTTAAACTATTATTTCACAGACATAGCAATTGAATAACATGAAGCCTAGACAAATTTATAATATGTAACAGTTCTGTTTTGTGTGGGTTAGTTTATATGGTGCAAAGCCTGGAAGGAAGGCTCCAGTGTAGGTCATTTCTTTACAATGGTGAGTAGAACCAGTGCATAGACAGCAGAGAGCTGACCCTAAAAACCAACAAAAGACATGTTTTGTTCTGTCTGTGGATAGATACTAGGATCTTTCAAGAAATATCTTTTTCAATTTTTGAAGATAGAAGTGTTTATCTACTGGCCTTAGCCTCTTATTGATCAATCTTATTGGACAAATCTCAAGTTTAGACATGGAATTACCAGGAGGAGGTTCTTAGAATTACTTTCAGTTGTAAAGGAAGTCTGGATAGGGTACTCTCTAAACTGCACCGGTTTGAAACCCATCAGGAATCTTGGGAACTTAGGGGACTACCTCCTTGAAGTTAGCTATGAGTTGAAACTGATACCAAGCATGCTCATTTCAGTGTTTGAATATTATGAGAAGCATGTAGGAGTTATAGTTTTACGCTCAATTGAATGTCGATCAATTCATGCTTCAGGAGTCTACCAAATGATGAGTCTGTTCCAAGTCTTATAAAATCAAAAACTGTGATCTCTCTCTTCCTTTTAGGAGCACTTTTTAGGAAAAAAGGAAGGGTTTTAAGCTCAGTTGGTTTGACTGACAAAAAACAATTAAAAGACAGAATAAATACAGTGATTAGGACAAGACTGCAGATGAAAAATCAACAACCTAACGATGCTTGGGAAAGAAATTTGTTAAAGTACAGGAAAGTTTCACCAGTAGAGAGCTCTGGGTAGGACAACTAATTTTATATGTTTATTTTTGTGGTTGTTTGTATGTTTGCTTTTTAATTTCCCATATTTTCTGAATGACCGAAGATCGATCTCATTCTCTCTCTCTCTCTCTCTCTCTCTCTCTCTCTCTCTCTATTTTTTTTTAATGCCCTCCTAGTCCACTCTCTGATTGTTCCACATCCAATAACTCCTCTCCCCTCCCCTATCTCCACAAGTATGTGCCAGCCCCACCCCCTACTCCCCACCCCACCAGACCTCTCCACTCCCTGGGGCCTCCAGTCTCTTGAAGGTTAGGGGCATCTTCCTTGACTGAAAACAGACCTAGTAGTCCTCTGCTGTATCTGTGTTGGGGACATCATATCACCTGGTATGTGCTGCCTGGTTAGTGGTCCAGTGTCTCTGAGAGCTCTCGGGGGAGGTTAATTCAGACTGCTGGTTCTCCTACAGGGTACTTTTCTTCTTAGCTTCCTCCAGCTTTTCCCTAATTCAAACAGAGAGATCAGTAGCTTCTGTCCATTGGTTGGGTATAAATATCTGCCTCTGACTCTTTCAGCTGCTCGTTGGGTATTTCGGAGGGCAGTTTTGATAGGTCCCTTTTTGTAAGCACTCCATAGCTTTAGTGATAGTGTCAGACTTTGGGGCCTCCCTTGAGCTGGATCCCACTTTGGGCAGGTTGCTAGACCTCTTTTTCCTCAGGCTCTTCTCCATTTCCATCCCTGCAATTCTTTTAGACAGAAACAATTAAGGGCAGAGCTTTGACTGTGGGATGGCAACCCCATCTTTCACTTGATGCCTTGTCTTTCTGCTGGAGGTGGGCTCCACAAATTCCTTCTCCCTATTGTAGGGAATTTCACCTAAGGTCTATCCATTTGAGACCTGAGAGTTTCTCACCTTCTAGGTTTCTTCTAGAGGGTCCCCCTACCTCCTACTTCCTGTGGTTGCCTGTTTCTATTCTTTCTGCTGGCCCTCAGGGTTTCACTTGTATTTCCCACCCAATATCTGATCATATCATTCCCTTCCTTTCCCTTTCCTGTCCCCTTCCCTACCCAAGTCCTTCCCTCCTCTCTCCTCCCCCTCCCTTCCTTCCTCCTTCCCTTCCCTCCCTCCCTCCCTCTCTCCCCTTCCTGTGATTGCTTTCTTCCACTTCCCAAGTGGGATATATAGGCATCCTTATTTAGGCCCTTTGGCTGGTTAATCTTTTTGAGTTCTGTGGACTGAATCTTGGGTGTTCTGTACTTTTGTTTGGCTAATATCCATTAATTAGTGGGTGAGGTCTGAGTTACCTCACTCAGGATGATATTTTCTATGATATTTGCCTGTAAAACCCAGGATGTCCTCATTCTTAATAGCTGAGTTAAGTATTCCACTGTGTAAATGAAGCACATTTTCTGTTTCCATTCTTCTGTTGCGGGACATCTGAGTTGTTTTCAGCTTCTCACTACCACAAACAAGGCCACTATGAAGATAGTGGAACACGTGCCCCTGTAGCATAGTGGGCATCTTTTGGGTATATTCCCAAGAGTGGTACTGCTGAGTCTTTAGGTAGATCTATTTCCAATTTTCTGAGGAACCTCAAAATTGATTTTCAGAGTAGTTGTACCAGTTTGCAATCCCACCAGCAATGGAGGAGTGTTCCTCTTTCTGCACATCTTTGGCAACATGTGCTGTTACTTGAGGTTTTGATCTTAGCCATTCTGATTGGTGTAAGGTGAAATCTCAGGGTCATTTTGATTTGTGTTTCCCTGATCACAACTTTGAACATTTATTTAGATACTTCTTAGACATTTGAGATTCCTCTCTTGTGAATTCTGCTTGCTTTTTTACCCCATTTTTTGATTGGGTTGTTTAGATTTGTGGTGGGTAGCATCTTGAGTTCTTTATATATTTTGGATATATGCCTTATCAGATGTGGCATTAGTGAAGATATTTTCCCAATCTGTAGGTTGCTGATTTGTCCTATTGACTATGTCCTTTGCCTTACAGAGGCTTTCCAGTATCATGAGGTCCCATTTATCAATTCTTGATCTTAGAGTATGAGCCACTGGAATTCTGTTTAGGAAATTTCCTCCATGTCAATGAGTTCAAGGTTCTTTTCCACTTTTTCTTCTATTAAATTCAGTGTATCTGGCTTTATGTTAAATTGAGGTCCTTGATCCCTTTGGACTTGAGCTTTGTGCAAGGTGACAAATACAGATCTATTTTCATTTTCCTACATTACAGACCCTCAGTTAGACCAGCACCCTTTATTGAAGATGCTTTCTTTTTCCATTGCATATTTTTGGCTTCTTTGTGAAAGACCAAGTGTGTGTGTGGGGTGGGGGGCGCTTATTTCTGGACCTTCAATTCTATTCCATTGATCAATATGTCTGTCTCTGTACCAAAATCATGCAGTTTTTACCACTATTGCTCTGTAGTATAGATTGAGGTCAGGCATGGTGATTGCCCCAGCAGTTCTCTTATTGTTAAGAATGTTTTTGCTATTGTAGGTTGTTAGCCTTTTGAGATGAATTTGCGAATTGCTCTTTCCATGTTTGTGTTGGGATTTTGATGGGGATTGTGTTGATTCAGTAGATTGCCTTTGGTGGGATGGCCATGTTTACTATCTTAAAAGCAGAAAAATCCTGGTAAAATGATCATTGAAAACATTTGAAAGATCATAGAATCATCCCTCATTCTTCATATAGTTATGGGTTTAGATCCTAGTCTATACTTGGTCTTCTTTCTGTGAATCATTCCTACTTACTTTTCAGTGCCTTCCTGAATGTTGATAACAGGATTTTTGCCTTCCTCTACTTCTCTCTTTGTATGGAAGGAAAATCCCAGGAAACAAATTTCCAAGAGTATGCCCTTAGCAGGAACTATGTTCCTGAAATATAACTTATCCCATTTACCACTTACTAACAGGACTAGCCATCCATGAAGTTGACTCTTCTGGGAGTTTCATGTCTGAGCTTTTAAGTGATGGAGTTCAAAGTAGAGTTCACTATTGCAATGTAGCCTAGCTGGCTATTGTTTAAATTCATAATAAACTATGCATAGACTTACATTTTCAGTTTCCAAGTTGCCTATTTAATACTGAGATTGGCAACTCAACACTGTTTTTCTGTCCCTCTGACAAGGTGTCACAGGAAACACAAATCTGTAAGAAACTGCCCCTTACCATCTGCTTCACACTCAGGGTCCCCGAATGGCCCCAAAAGGTGGTGGCTGTTTGCAGTGCTCGGACATTTGAATTGCATTAAGTCCTAATCTGAATTTTCTTTTTGGCTGACCTCTAAAGAATGGCAGAGGAGAAATCAAATGCCCAACAAAGGAACCTTGTGGGACAGTAGGTGCTCCTGTCCCTGATGCCAGTGTGACCAATTCAGCAATTGTGTCTTTCCTGGGGATAAAATGAACATTGTGTCAATGAAGCTAAAATCAGAGAATGATGATCTGAGAATCAGCAAGAAAGAAGAAACTGACCTTGGAGAGGTTTAAGAACGCCTTCCAAATAGCTAGCCTGAACATAATTAAAGGCATTTTAACATTATAAGCCTTAAAGATTGCAAACCATCACTGCTGCACACTGGGGAGTTAAAGATATTGCTTTTATAGCTGGGGAGCTTATGGTCAGAAGCGATATGAAATATTAGAAATGTGACAGTTTTATAATAATTTTATTCTTGCTCATTGTGATCATTTCATTTGGAGCTTTTTACCTTGAAATATGTTGAATTGCATTAAGTCTCCCTCACTTTATCCTTGTCCTGTAATATTAGAGGCAGTGGTTAAAAGTTGAGGAATTAGAAGGTATTATAGTCACAAGCAAACAGGTAATGGTGTGCACTTATTGTCTCATGAATTAGACATTCATAGTGAATTTGTCTCTCAGTTAATAGAGTGTAGAGTGAAATATTGTCTCTTCTTTATTCCTATTTGTGTCTTTTATCCCATTCCCTTTCTTAGATGATTTTTATTTTGAAAAGGAAAGCATAATTCTTTGGGTTCAATATTTTGTGTGTGCTCTGTTTTATCCTTGCCCATAGTCTCTCAAATATTATATGCATTCTCTGTACTGAACCAACAATAACACTTTTTGGAGTTGAAGGTATAGAGCACCACTTACCTGTTTCAATGGGATTAACTTATTTCAGCTGAGTTAATATAAAGTCATAGGACTCAGGAACTATCCAGGACTAGAGTGCAATCCAGTAAGTACAAACAGGATAGCTAACATGGAACTACGGCTAGTGACAGCCAAAATCCCTGAGCACTTTACACATGCTGACTCTTCTAAACTTTAGAATGAAAATGAGTCTGAACTTCCTATTCCTGTCATTCTCATTTCATGGAAGAATGAACCAAGTCACACTCTCTCTTATTCAAGGTTGCTTGTGGTAGTGTGGTTTTTAATCTGAAATATTCTTCATAGATTCATGCATTTGATGTCCGATCTTCATCTCATAGGACTGTTTGGGAAGGTTGTAGAACTTTTACATGGTAGAGGGTTGATGGAGGAAGAGGTGCCTGATAAAGTGTGGACCTTGAGGTTTTATAGCCAACACCACTTGCTGTTCTCTGACTCTGACTGGATATAATGTGTCCATCTCATCCCACATTCTTTCCACTATGCCTTCTCTACCATGATGTTCTGTATGCCATCCAGCATAGGAAGTTGCAATAATCCATTTCTCCATTAAGTTATTTGGTCATTTTGTCACAGCAATGTATATACTGATTAAGATAAGTGGAATGGCTTACTTTGATCCTAGTACTCTACAAACTCTGATGAATATTGAAGTCTGAGCTTGGCTAACATTTTTCCTTTCCTTTTCCTTGGGAACTCACTTAAATTTTGACTTTTTAAATTATAAGTAAATGACATGGTATTTCTTTAGACATGCAACTGATTAATAAAACGCTTGATGGCCATGTTTTGGGGGACTGTAGCACATCACATGTTGATGGCTGAGAGATTGTTTCACTTTGTATTGACCTTTGTATTGAAAACACTTATAATTCTTTTCAATAATGGAAAGCTGGTGTTAATGTATTTATCTCCATGCATGATTCAATCTCAAACCATGGACTGGTCTTGAACTGACTAGGTTCTGCCACCTGTGGTGGTTTGAATGAAATGGTCCCCATTGAGTCACAGGGAGTGACACAGTGAGAAGCACAGCCTTGTTGGAGTAGGTGTGACCTTGTTAGAGGAAGTATGTCTCCAGGTGGGCTTTAGGGTTTCAACAGTTCAAGCCAGGCCTAGTGTCACTCTTTGTTCCTGCTGCCTGCCAGTTCCGATAGAAATCTCAGTTCTGTCTCTAGCACCTGTGTGCCACTATGCTTCCCACCATAATGACAATGGACTAATCCTCTTAAACTGTAAGCCTGGCACAGTGAAATTTTTTTTCCTATCTAAAAGTTGCTGTGATCATGGTATCTTTTCCCAGCAACAGAAACCCTGACTAAGACAAAAGTTAGTAGTAGAGACAGTGGTGTTACTGTGATAGGTGAGACCATACTTCTGCTTGGAGAAATGAGGACTTTAGATTTGAAAAGCAGTTAAACACTTTAAGTGGAGCTTAATAGGCCACACTAGTAAGAGCATGGAAGGCAGTGGTGCTGAAGGTGATTCGAACTGTGGGAGCCTAGCTCAAGGGGTTTCAGAGAAGAATATTGATATGTGGCCTGGAGATCATTCTTGTGATATGTTGGCTATAAATGTGGTTGCTTTTTGCCCTAGCATCATTTGTCAGCCATTTCACTATTATCCTTTGCCAATGCAGGTCTTGTGAAGGTAGACACAGTTGCTATCAATTAATGAATCACAACAGCCATGGCACGTCCAGAGGACGTCCACCCCACTGCACTTCTTCCATCCTCTGGGTCTTACATACTTTGCTCTCCCATCTCCTGAGTTTTCTGAGTCTTGGGGAATGGCTCTTAGATAGATCTGAGCACTCAGCAGTAGCATAATATCAGGTCCTTGACCAGTTATGAACTTCTGCACTAACAGCTGTCCACTGTAAATAGAATCTTTATCTTTTCTTACATATTCCTAGGTCATTCTTTTTGACATTTCAAGTGAGAAAGGAAATAATTCTAAGTTATCTTATTCTTGGTTTGCCACTCTAGAAACAGAGGTAACCCAATTTTTAGTTCTTTTACAACTGGATAAACAGGAAACACAACTACTCTTGTCCATGTTGTATAAAGTGGAGTCTGCCAAGTCATATTGGACAGTTCTTCTAATAACTGAGACCACACTGAGACCACAGTGACTTTAATCGTGCTTGTAACCTGACCTTTTCCATGAGGCTGAAATGATATGTTAGCAGCAAATGTAAGACAGTTTCTAACCAGGGTTGGTAATGGATGCTTTTAATTCCAGTAAACAGGAAGTAGAGGTGGGTGGATCTCTAATTTTGAGGCCAGACCAGACTACATATGCGTTTCAGTCCAGTCAGGTTTGTGCAATGGAACCCCATCTCAAAATAAAATAAAGTTACTAAACATCAATTTCTAAAATTTGGCAAAGTTAAAGGTCATCTCGTAGTTCAAAAAGAATGTATAAAAGTTTACAAATATAAAGAGCATGGCTTCTTTTACAAATATTCATATAAATTATAACTTGTACATATTTCGATATGTCCTAAAGTGGTTCTGGCGAATTGACTGAATTCTTGACTAATGTTTCATTTCCCAAGGAGTAGTTACTTCATTTAACAGGAAAATGCCACATATGTAGTAGTTTTCCATTGTGCTTGTTTTCACCATTTTTTGAATCAATTTGAAGCCATGGCTAAAAGCTAAACCAACACTTTATGTAGTTTGGCCAAGATAATAAGATATCTGTTTTCTGTAATGTTGATTCTTGGGCATATTGAAAATTGATTCATAGCTCCTGCTATCACCCGGTTTTATTTTTATTTATACTGGAATGCAGTACTTTGGAATGTAACATGGAGACAGCAGGCATTTTCAGACTGTGATTTATATTAAATTGATAAGATGTCAGGCGTGTCTTCAGCTCAGAATCTGACATATTATAGAACTGAGTTAAATAAGAGTTACAGCCATTTTGTTTAAATAAATGCATCCAACGGTACTATCTTTGTAGTAAAAAGTGGTGATTTGACAAAATGTAGGCAACGATAAGTATATTTAGTAAATAATTTTGGTATGGCCATAGGAAAATTACAGAAAATTAAGAATAGCTACTGAAATGGCCCATGCATAACCATTGGTTTTGGGGTTGTTAGCCTACTGTCTTCTGCTTGGTAGAGTTCACTTTTTAACAGCATTTCTTGTTTGCTTGCCTTCTCTTGCTGTGGGAGCCTCAACATATTTTCCAATATTTGTTTCTGTGACTTACACATTAACCTGTTGAGGATGCTTGTAAAAGACCAGACAAACCAAGAACATATTCTTTTCTGTTTTCTCTGTTTTGATGTTTGCATGTCTGAGAAGATGCAGTGCCTGGAGGTATAGCATCTTCTTCAAACATGAGGATAAATTCAGGACCCTTGATGTTGTGGAGTGTCTGTGTGAATCTTAACTGTGTTCACACCCTTTTTGTCTAATACATATAAAGCTTTATATGAGTTTTCTATTCTTCAGTTATTCTGTTTCCTGAAACCAAAATTTCCCCTTTTGAATCTGGCATAGCTTTATTACACTCAAACTTTCCTTTCAGAATGTAGCTTTATTAGGGCAGGGATCAAGTATTCATATTAAATTACAGTATCTCAAATATGATAGAAGTTTATTTCTGCCTTACATTCAGCCTAGTTGCTGTGATGGCTGCTGATAGGATATGTCTTGTCATGTAAGCAGTCCCTCCAGTGCATTGGTCTGTTATAGGATACTGTGGTGGTTTGAATAAGAATGCTCCCCTGTCCTCATAGCCTCATATATTTGAAGATCTAGTCCCTACTTGTTCAAATGTTTGAGTAGGATTAGCTGTGGTCTTATTGGAGGAAGTATGTCATTGGTGTTGGGGTTTGAGGTTTCACAAGTCTGTGTCATGCACAGGGTCTCTTGGTTTTTTTTGCCTATAGGTCAGGCTGTATAGCTCTCAGTTACTGCTCAAGTGCATGCTCATATGCCACCAAACTTCCTGCCATGATGACAACAGAATAAATCTCTGAACTGTAAACAAGCCCCCATTTAAATGCTTTCTTTCATAAGAGTTGCCTTGCTCATAATGACTCTTTCAAACAATAGGGTTGTCCTCATCTCTAAAGTTCAAGATGGCTCACCACTACATCTGGGTCCCAAATAATAGAAAGGAACAAAGACAATAAGAAGGCACATTTCTTTTAAAGGCATGGCCTAGAAGTCATACATACTTTTGGCTTAACATTATATTTGGTGAGATATAAACACCTGGCAACAGAATCTAGAATGGTCAAGCACTGATTCTTACTCTGTATTATGCACATTATTAAGAGGACAATAGGTATACGCAGATTTAAGAGAGTGTGGTGGTTTGAATACGCTTGGCCCATGAGAAGTAGCACTATTAGGAGATGTGGCCTTATTGGAAGAATTGTGTCACTGTGGAAACAGCTTTGAGAGTCTCTTCCTGGCTGCAAGTGGAAGACAGAGTCTTCTGCTGGCTGCCTTTGGATCAAAATATAGAACTCTTGGCTCCTGTAACATCATGTCTGCCTGGATGCTACCATGCTTTCTGCCATGACCATAATGAACTAAACTTCTAAAACTGTAAGCCAGCTCTAATTAACTGATGTTCTTTATAAGAGTTGCCTTGGTCATGGTGTCTCTTCACAGCAAGGGAAACCCTCAGACGTGGATAGAAATTGAGCTCCTGTTCAATATAGGTAGTCTTTGAATTATCTCATTCACTTTTTATAATAGCTATATCATGTAAATACAAGACCATCCCCACTTTGCAGATGTAGATAGCAAACCCACAGAGTTTATCTGTGTTGTCTAAGATCAAGTATTACATTGAAACCAGAGTTCAGCTCTTGACGCTTTACTTGTTGTGATCTATGTAGCTCAGGACCATCTACCTGAGCACCAGCTGCTCCATCCTGACATCACATCCAAGGTCACCTTTAATCTCTCTTCAAAGTTTGCTGGGGAATCCAGAGGGCTTACGTGTTTTCTCACCTCTTGTTCACATTTTCTGTTTCTCTTTCTGCTTCCACCAGCCCTTTAGAGTTTCAGCTCAAAAATGATATTACTCATTCATCTCTGTCGTCATCACTTCTAGTGCCAGTTATTAATCAATTGTGTTCCCTTTGATTTTTATTCCTCTATGATTCTGCAGCTCTGTAGTCACCTTTCAGCTTTGTCACTCTTCCCTAAGACATACCAAGGGGAGGCTATATAATGACAATGTGAGCATCACCAAAAGTATTGTTTCCTTTTTCCTTTGTTCAAATTCACCTCCTGTCAGTGTCATCCATGATTCTTTACTCTAGCATTTGAGTACATGCTTTCAAACACTCAAAGGACTAGCTTCCTCAAGTACCATTGACATAGCAGTCGCAACTATGGAAAACCTGGTTCTTTGTCTCCTGAAGCCTGAATTTAACCTGACTGGTCTTTCTGTTTTGTTTAATGTTAACAACTTTCTTGGATTTCCCAGGCTTAGGGGTGCAATTTCTCCCTTTGTAAGAGTTCATAGCTCCTCATTTACACCCATCCTCTCCTTCATCTCAGTTCTTCCAGAGGACAGCAGAAGACATAAATGACTATGAGGTCAACATTGCTTTCATTTGTTCCTGGTCAACAAGACATTCACTTAGCTTTGTTTTTCAGGAGGAGTTTTACTTTGCCATTTCGTGAGTAATCAAGACACTTCACAGACTGTTGAGTGAAGGCCTCACTGCTACACCTATATCTCTGGCTGTTCCATGCTGGGCACAATCTAGGGTGCACAATGGAGAACTGCCCAATGGTTGCATCCATTCCTTATTTCTGGAAATGAACTTGTTAGTTGGTTGACTGAACTGTTACCACACTCACGACCTGGTAAGCTTAGTAGCTATCCAAATGTGAAAAGTTCTCTATTCTCAAGCTTCACTCTGAGATGCTCATCAAACAACCCACTCAGTGAAATGGGAAACTGAAGTTAGGTATGGCAAGTGATTTGGCCAAGCTTTCAAATTAGACTGTAGTGTGAATAAGAAAACTAGATTCTTGTACTGCCCCTCCCCCCCACCTCTACTCTACCCCCAGACAAGAGAGGGCAGAGTGACCCTTGAGGCTAAGGTTCTTTCTTCTCTCTGATCATTTTTATTAGAAAGTCTAACCCTTTATTTGCCTGACCTGCCAGGCTGGCACTTTCTACAGGCATAAAATTCACTTCAGAGAAGGAAATAGAAGTAAGATCAAAGTCTCATATAATTTCCTTTCTCCAGGGGAGAGAAATCCTCTTCTATCAGGCTGTTCCTCAGAAGTATTCCAAACTATGCTCCCCTCGTAGCCTGTGGGCTAAAAACAGAGGCAGGGACTTGGTGTTTCCTCCTGTAGTCACTAATGATCTCGAGGATGGCTAGCAGACACTTGGAGATCCTGAGGGGTGGCTGTGAGCCACAGAGGCTCCTCACAAAGATATGGAGCAGCACACAGAGGTCCTTGCAGGTTACATTGCATCAAACCCTATATGAATTTGGTTTGAAGTCATTATTTGGATGCAGGCAAGCAAAGGACTGTGTCTGAGCATCTCCATCGACAACATTCCCTAGGGTGTCACTGGCACTGTGAGATATTGCCATGGTATGAATCTCCAAGCCTCCTACTTGAGTCATGTTATGTTTTATTGTATGTTATGCTTTTACAATGGCAGACTTGCAATGGGAGGGTTTGGTTCACAGGATAAGTTGCTTTGAGACTGAGTGGTAGTTAATATTTTGAGTAACCACATCTTGTTGAAGTGATTTGGCTCTTCAAGGATACGCGGTACATATTTAAAATAGGATGTCAGGGTCCGCTACAGCATAATTGACTGTGAAATAAGCCCATTCGAAAGGATAATTACTCCTAGGACCTCAAATGCAAGTCAAGTCTCCTATGGCAGCAAAAGGGAGAGTCCTGCTTGGTTTTAGTCAGGGATGAAAAGGACGGCTGTTCTCTTACTTACTAAGACCAGTGTCAGCATTATACAATTACCAGCCAGCCTGAGAGTACAGACCTAGCCCAGGTCATCACCCAAACATATCTCAAGTGTGATTGCTTGAATAATTACTCCATCCCTCTGCCTGTCCATTCATTTGTCCATAAATCCTGATATTAATTATCTTAAAAATTAGGCACTAATAAGTACTTTGTGTGAGACAAATACATAGGTACTAGAAATTTACATAAATTATATTCTTTAGGCATGTGATTATGTAGGAGAGGAGAGGAGTGCTTTTATTAAAGGTATGGTATACTATACAATATGATACCATATCATACCGTTGCATACCATTCTATGGTCTAAAAATTTATACATCTAAGGAATCTACCTCTTTCTCAAAGGATAAAACTGAGGCATGGGTCAGTGAAGGCAGTAAGGAGGGTTCTGTGTTTCCAGCTCATGTGGAATGCATGTGCCTCTGCTCTCCTGATTCTATGCTAGAGATAAGTTTGGCAAAGATGTAACCAAGACCTGAACCAGACTTGATTTCATTTACATATCTCTAGAGTATCCTTTTCCAATCCCAATTGGGCCATATTACTTAATTTTTAACGGAGAAACTACTCTCCATTTATTTTCCTAAAACAATCAAGGATCCTGAAAACAGCTTTTTAGACAAAGGAACAAACTTAAGTCACATCTAATTAGACACATATTTACAATGACAGTTGGTCAATATCCAAACTTGAGATACCGCATTATTCTTTGACCTAAAATGGCAGCTGATGTTGAAAAACACCATATTAATTCAGGAAATCCACGATGGCTCTAAGATTCAGCCTAGCACAGTATAAGTTCACAACTTTAGTCTGACCTTCTGATCCTAGGGATACCTTTAGTTTTTATCAGTGTTTTATTGCTTCTACTTATAAGCACTCATCAGTCATAAGGCAGTTTTCTTAAGATACACAGGTATTCAAGCACACCACACATGGACCCACCCCATACAAACATGATAGTACAGATACAATGTTTCTCTTACCAACAAAATCTCTAATTCACACTTTGCTCATTGTATGAGTTAAATATCATTTTTGCAAGTTTACTTTTGTTTTCCTGACTAATGACTTTAATTTTTCTTACACATGACTGCCAAGTAGAATGTCTCTAATCCTCACTTCCCTCCTCTACTTTAATATTGCAACAGCTTTTCTGGATATTGTGGCTTGAATCAATCACACCTATACCCTTCTGACTTTCAAGTTGGAGAGGTTAAGAATCTGGAAACCCTCCTTTCCCAAAATCCTTTATAGATTAGGCTTTTGGTGTAAAGTATTTGGGCAGTACCTGTGAAATGGAAACTGGATCTCTGGCCCTATTGAGGAAGGCTGGTGTGAGTGGGTGTTTGAGTTGCCATGTTCTGTTGTTCACCATTCTCTCCCTTCTGCAATGCCTTCCTGACTTTGGCAGAACTCCCAGACTCCTAGATACCTCCTGGCTGGTGATTTGGTTTGGAGTTGATTCTAAAGTTGGTTATGGAGGAGCCAATCTTGTGTCTTTATATTAACCAGCAATAGGAAGGCAGTAAGAACTCACTTTCCTATTGTGTTTTTCTTTTTCTGATCAAAGTACCTAGTTTCTTTCTTGAACTCTGGCTCATACTGAAATCTTAAAGGCAATCTGAATTCTCTCTCAGCTCTAGCTCATTGAAAATAATCTTAATAACGTCAAACCTGCCATTTTCTAAGTTTTGCTCAGTGAGGCCCTATCTCAGTGCTTTCAGTCACTGTCTTGTTCTCTCTGTTTGAAATGTCCTTTGGTTTTTCCTTCAAGCCATTTGCTGTGTTTGATCATAGTTTTAGAGGAAATTGAGACACTTGTACCTTACATGCATCCATTCTTTGTGCTTTAATTATGCAATAACCTGAGATACTGGCACAAAAGGCAGCCCCTTGCTTTGGAGGGGTGCTCTCAATCTAGGGCGGGAGATGAGTGAGTGAAGACACAAACTCTGAGAAGCAATAGTCCATCAACACATTGATCCTTCTCTCGAAGGTTGGCACAGTGTTGGTGTTAATCAATGTCTGCTAATGTGGTTTGATGTGACATGTGTGGGTGAAAATATGAATAGGGAAATGCACAGGGCAGCACTTGATGCCATAAAAGAGGCACTGTCAGTTCCACTTTATGGATTCAAAGTCCACGTTGCATTTCACCCGCTCTAAGATAATGGTTTGTTACCACTTTGATCCTTTCCAAAAGCCTCTGTGAAAGAAAATATGCTGATTCCTCCTTTCTTCATACAATTCAACACTGCTTGCATTAATATCTCTCAGAAGACACCCTCCAACCTTAGTTTCATCTGAGCATTTAAAAAAATGTACTTGATTAACTGCAGGATTAGCAACTCCATATCTAAAGGAGAAAAATATCATTAAACTAGCATTTTTATGTAACATTTATGTGGTTAAATTAAGTGCCTACTTACAAAAGGTTTATATTGAGTTTGTATTAAAGAAAACAAGCAAGCCACTAGACAACCAACAAGAAAGGAATCGTTTTATTTCCCCAGTTTGTCTGTCTCAGACCATAGTGCATGTCAGCGCCAGCCACCACCAAGCACAAGTACAATTTGGAGTGAGTTAGAGACTCATTTTTTATGATTTCCACCTGTGCAGAAGTAAGGAGCTGTAGCATCCAAAACATGCTTTTCCTGAATAATTTTCTTTATTAATTATTGCAGTCTACTCCTTGCCCAACAATAGAATGCCAGGCCAGTATCCACTGTATTTCTTAGGAGCTCTCTGCCTGCTCTCGTCACTCCTAATTAGATAAGGCTAGCTCTTACTTTTCCTGATAAGGCTGGCTTGTTCTCAGTTCTCTCATCTACTCATCTTTTTCCAACTTGACTCAACTTCCGGGGATGACATATATCTCTAACTCAAGTTTTAATTTTAACATCAAACTTAGTTTATTTCCCCATGGTTCTGTCCTACTCCAGGAGTTTAGATTTTGCCTTTCCTGCTCAGACTCCTAGAACTCAAAGCTTCTTAAAACTTCTAGAACTTGCAGCTTTTCTATCTAGAAACACAAAAAGAGAATCCAAATGGGGATAGTGTGTGTTCCAAAGAGACACATTGAAGCCTTAAACCCTAATATCTGATCTCCTTATTGAGAAATAGTGACTTGGTATGAAAGTAATCAAGTTAAAAATCAGGCATTTTGATCAGAAAAAGAAAGGCTACACTCAATGTTCTTGGTTCGTTATCTAATATGAGTGACTTCCTTACAGGAAGAGAGAAGCAAGAAAGAGATATGATAGAGGTGCAGAAGATGTCATTGGGTTATGAAAGCCAAGAGTGAAGTCCTGTTCCAAATGACAAACCATGCTGGGGGACAAAGAGAAGCATTTGGTATGATATCGTAGGTTTGAACAGAAGTTTGGTTCTGTTATCACTTTGTCTTTGGATTTCTAGTTTGAGGAATGGTAAAAGAGGAAATTTCTCCTGTTTTAAGCACTGGATTTATATAATTAGCACCTGCTATCCTAAAAATTTAATGTAGAATCTTAAACAAGATGTGGTCTATGTCTGTCCATTCCATGGAAGTAAGAGAAGCAGAGGTATGAATGAATTGTAGACCCATTTATTTCACAAGTGAGGGAGCTGAGTCTAACACTAAGGGACTTGATTAACGCAAATAAGCTATCAGAAAAAAAGCTCACTTTGGGTTCTTCTGACTAAAACCCACACACTTTGTATTCTACCCTGTATGCCTGGCATGTGGAGAAGAAATCATTGGGATGTAATTTGTTTTAACTGTGTCATTGTTTATATCTAGGCTATTGAGCATCTGAATTCAGGACTGGATTCCGGTGCTTCAACTTAGATCAGCTTAGGCAAATAGGTGTCCAGCTGACTGAGGTACAAAGGTGGAGGGGCTTACTCTTCTCCTCATTCAATCTCCACCAACATCACTGGAGTCCAAGTCACCATTCTCTCTCAACAGAGTCATGCCACCAGCCTCCTGTAGAGGAGTCCTGTCCTAGCTCATGCCATCCTCTTCTCAGACTGGCCAGACTATGTAAACATTTGCCTCACACAGCAATAGCTTTATCTAGAGCTTCAACAGAACACAAAGACCGCTAACCTGGGACTACAATGTCTTCTAAGCCCTCTGACCTCATTTCTTGTCTCTCCTACCCTGTTCATCATCCTGCAGCTTCACAGTTTTGGTTCCCCCAGCTCCCCCCACACACTTCAATCCATCAAAAATAGTCCCACGTCTTGCTTTTGTGCCAGCTCTTTCATGCACTTCAGCTCGTTCATATACTTAAGCATTCAGGTGGCAGCTCAGACAATTTCTCTTCAGGATGACTTGAAGTCAAAGAATCCCTGTGTTTGCTTTACTGAGGTTTTAGGTTTATTTTCACCATAGACTTTGTTAATACTTCTAAATCAAGTCCTTTTTCATTGTTTGTTTCTTTTACAAGTCCTGGAGATTCAGCAGGAAGAATGCATTGTGTGTATTTTTTTTCCATGTTGAATTTCCAGCACCCAATTCCGTGTTTGTTACAGAATTAATGCTAAGTAAAAATTAGCTGAACGAACACTGACGTAGGAGTAACAGTCAAGCTTTGCTGTATATCAGGTGCTTGTCTAAGGTGAACATTAATGATGCCATTCACTGCATCCCTATGAATTAGAAACAATTTAAACCCTCATCATAGAGATGAGACACTGAAGAAAGAATGGCATTATAGGACTTAACCCAGATTCCAAAGATGGGCTTTGTCATAGCTAGGATTCAAACCCAGGGCTACAGATGACTGGCTTGTCCTGACATTGTACTCTCTGTTCCTAGATGGCACACAAAATCAAGTAACTTCTTTTTGCTGTAGCAGACAGTGACAATGTCAGGAAGCTAGTGTTCAATGTGAAGGCAATGGTTCTCACTGTTTTATGAGAGTTGACCAGCTCATTGCTCGGATGAATCCATACATAGATTCGTACATAGAGTCAGGAAAGTGCCCCTCTCCCCATGTTTTAGGGTCTCCCTAGATTCAAGGGGTTTCTTCTGGCAACATTTACTTTGGTGCTTTATAGATTGGGGACATAATCCAAACAAGTCAATGGGTCCCAGGAGAGCAGAGAATTCTTAGAAACAAAGGGGTCATGACAGCATTGTTGAACACTTCTCCTCCTCCTCGTATGCCTCTGGTTAATTTCTACTCCTGTATTGGGAGAGCTGGCTGGGACACAGGCCCCATTTAGCAAAACGACGAAACACAAACGTTTATTGAAACTGTGTTTCGAATCAACAGGGTTTTCCTCAGATTGAGTTGCCGCCAATTATCCTCCATGCAATTATGGTGATCCCAGAAGCAAGCAGATGGGGAAGAGTTTTGTTTTCAAATGGAGGAGAAACCAATATGTAGGAAGAAAAGGCAGCTTGTTCGTTTGAACAGACTCCAGGTGGCTGCTTGCCAACAGGCAGAGTGCTGGGGAGGCAGGGCTGGCCCTGGATCAGTTTGACTGCCCACGGACCAGAGCAGCCACTGAGACAGGGCTGGGCTCTGCTCATCTCCTCTGCCCTCAGCCAGACTGTCTGTGGGAGTGGAGGCAGAGTGAATAAAAGCCCCAGAGGCCCTCCTAGGTCAGGGTTCTGATCTCGATGCCACCGTATCTAGAATCATGGTATTTTGTTGAAGAGCAACATATTGGTATGTTTTGTAAGAGAAGAAAACTCAAGAAGACATAAAATTCTAAACCATATGGCCAACCTCCTTGTATGGCCTTGATCATTTTGTTATTTTGCAAAACCTAAACAATATTTTAGTTTCTTAAGTATTATATTGCACCAAACTTCTTTTTAGACTCCACTTTTGAAGGGACCCTTCACAGGAAACAGTGTTGGGGGTGGCATAATTCCTGTACCTTGGTCTTTTTGTCATAATTAAATTATGTAGCTTGGGTTCAATAAAAAGTATTAAATAGATTTCAGATATGGTAGCAAACAGTTCTAATCTTACAATTTAGAAGGCAGAAATAAGATCATGAATTCAAGTGCAGCTTGTGACTTGTGCTTGTCTAATGGTTGGGGACATAGTATAATGAAGGAGTGCTTTCCTAGTTGATACAGGTCCTCAGTTTGACTACCAGCAGTAAAAGGAAAAACAGCTAATAGTGAAGTTCTAAGAATATCAGTCTTTAGAAGGAACTTGCTTGCTTTTTGACAATATGGCAACATTATGGGACTGAAATAAATCCAAAGCACAGAATACATAGAAGTGATGTTCACTTTCACTCAATATATTAACTGTGGTGGGAAAGGTATAATTAAATAAGGGAATTTTCTGTGCAAAAAGTCAGCTTATTACAAGTAGTGATTTGCCAGCATCCCTCAGAAAAATGAACCATTTCCACCAGAAGATAGGTAAATAGGTAAAAATAGTTATATAACTTCAGAGTCAGTCCCTTTTGAGCCACGTGTAGTGTGTGTGTGTGTGTGTGTGTGTGTGTGTGTATGTATATACATGTCAGTAGGATTACAACAGCTCTCTGAGATTTTTAGTTCATTTCTCCTGATTAAAGAAATACTTTCAGATTTTCCAATGAAATTTACTCAAACATCTTGAGGCATACTTTTGTGGTTAGAGGGGGAAATGCCCAAATAGATTTTAGGCTTTTTAAGAAGCTGATTGATACTGTGTTAACCCACATAGGATTTTTCAGTGCTTAGTTGTTGATTCCATATATGGTCACAATTGTGCACTTCTTTCCAGAAGTGTAGAATACAGGCTATACAAACCAAATCTGGCCATAGCCATTCAATGAGATATATATTTTATGTTCTGAGTGTGAGGGGAAGGAAGCCCAGGAAACCATTCATAGGCAGGAAAGCACTTTGGAAATGCTACAAAAAGACAATGATATTGCTCTTGGTTTAATAGGTGATCTGTCCCATGAAATAAAGCTGCAGGGCTACGTTTGTCTTGGTTAATAATGTCAGGGGAATGAGGAGGCTTAGCTGTAATAACAGTAATAACTGTGTCATGTAACTGCAGAGGCAGGATTTCCATCTGTAGCTTCATAGTATATGACCTTTGTTAAGCTTCTACCTGTTGATTTTTTTCCAAAGCAAAATTGTCTTGTCTGTTACGTCTAGGCAATGGAAGCTCAAATAGTCCATTTTCCCCACCCCGGGTTGGATCAAGGTGTTGTCGAGTAGTGATTTAGTGTCCCAGATATCCTTTTGAATTCAATTAGAACTTCAGAAAAAGGAAGTTGGACATTAGCAAACACACTGTTCCCACATTGAATTGGGAACTTAAAAGCTACATTTATTAAAAATTTCTTGTCATTTATTTCGTCTTATTTTTTAAAACAATTCATCAAGCCCCAAATCGCACCTGTATTTTCCATGTATGAGGCTTTGTTGACCTCCCATGATAGAGTTGGCCACGACATACTCTTCAAATATACTTGCTTGTTAGATCTGTCGAATGACTTTCTGTCAGTCCATTACCATATGCTGCCTCTATTGCTGGCTTATGAGTTTTTGGTAGAGACCAAGTCTTCCTTATATTTGGATCACTATCTACAGAGGCTGGTTAATGCCTAGTATTTACTGTAAGTGCAAGCACATGTTCTATCTGACGTATTTTGTATTTCTATTGCAATTCTCCACTTGTCGTAGTGCCATAGCAGGCTGAGCTAGGAGAAGATAAAATAACAATTGGACAAAGTTAGAGGGTGCTTAAGTTGCTGAAGGTTTAGTAGCTCATTAGTGATGCGCATGGGTGAGGTGGGGTGGTGTGGGCCAACGATCTTGTTTTCTAATTAGCATTCCGGAGTGTGGACCAACTCAGGTGAGGTCGTCTGTTAATAATCTTTGTCATCATTCCTTATCTACTATACATTGTCAATTTTCTATCCCATTTCCATTACCTTTTCTTCCATCTATTTCGTGACTGTTTTCCTTTCCCCCCTTTCTCCTTGTTTTCCTCCAGTTTTCAGCCTTATTCCTGGTGGTGTCCCATGTTTTCAACTATTGCTTAGATTTACCTATGTCGAACTATTCTCTGGAAGCCCTTAGCAACACTTTGCAATTATCTCTCAGAATTTGTAAGAAAAACTAAGCATCAAGCTCTCCGGTTTCCTGGATGATTATATCAGACCGTGTTGTGATGCTTGATGGACTTACTAATTACATTTTGGTCCTGTCTTCAGTGGTTTTTCTTCTACAATGAATTCACCCTTTCTTTCAAGGCTCATCTTAGTTACAATTTTATACTAGAATCTCTCTGAAGGATTCTGTCTTCTGAAAACATAGCGCTGCCTGTCCATATCCCCCACTCATCAAATGCTGCTCATAGAATCAGCTGTATCATCATAGGCAATTTTTGACTGGTTTCCCTCAGCTCCATATATACAAGACACATTATAATGCCTATGATTTGTAATAGTGCATAGAAACCTCTCTGGGCTCTCTAGTCTCAAAAATATGATGATATTGGAATAATTTCCAATGACATGCACATTTATGTAGTGTTCCCCAATGGGTTTTCTGTGCATGTATGTCTCATTTTTCTACATTTATGTTGCATTTTTCCACATTTATGTCTCCTTCTTGTACAAGGTAAACAGTAAAGTTCTGTATTTTTACTTTATTTTAAGAATGGAATGAAAGTCAGAGAACTAAAATAATTCTAGCAATTATGTGCCTTAAGTGTACTAATAATGATGGTGTTGATGTTAGTGATGATTTTGGTGGTGGTTGTAGTGGTGATGGCAGTGGCAATGCTGGCAGCAATGACAGCCGCAATGATGATGATGGGTGGTGGTAGTTGAGATGAAGATGGTTGTCATAGCATCAGTGTCAATGATGACCCATCACTTTTGCCCAGAAGAATTTTCTAGTGTCATATGGGTTTGTGAACTTCTTGTGGCCAAGACCTTGATAAGCTATTCTCTTTCTTAAATTTGTCATTAGCTCCTGAGTTGGTTCAAGTCTCTCATTACTATTCTGATATGACAGAGAATGCTCCAGGAGGGGGATCTGCCAAAAACTCCAGCCAAAATATGACAATGACAATCCAATTCTTATGCTGATTTTAACCACAAAACAGCCACAACATCATGGGCCACTGCACAGATAGAAAGAAGAAAGCCAATGAAAGATGGCAAACAGCAGAGCCCCAGCAGGGGATGGCAGTGATGTGAAGGATCCGAATGTGGTGCCTTCAATCATCTCTCTCAGACATCATGTTGATGGAGTTTCCATGTCACCAGAAAAAAATCCACCCTATTCTAATATCAGACACTTAAACCTTTGCTCCAAAGTAGGTCAAATTTACTCAAGCAGAGCCAGAGTTAATGTGTAAATTTCTCCCTAGGGGATCCTTCATTTTGAAATGAATGACTTATCACTATGGAAAATTTTCAGTCATTCATGAGTGGGCAGGATTGAGAGTTTGGAAGGGGAGGGTCTGGCAGGAACTTTTTAAGTGTTATTACAAGGAAATGCAATGCATAATGATTGGGTATACTCTCTTTTGTTCATTTTCAGTTGTGGTTACTCTTTGTTAGCCAACTTGGTCTGTCACCTGTTAAAGAGCCAGGTAGTACTTGGTCTCTGGGCTCTTTCAGCCTTGTTATGTTATTAGATCCTTCATACTCAGCCATTCACCTTTCCACCAAGAAACTCAACGCTCTCTTTTCCCTTGTCCCTGATTAATATTATTTGAAAATTATTATGTTACAGAAGAAAAACTGCAAATTCTTATTCCTTCCCCTGCATTCTTTCTCCCTTCTACTCTGCATCACCACTATGTATCTATCTGTCATGCTAATAAGAGCTGATGGCATAAAAGTGTATACGGATCTTTGGAAGCTGAGATGTTATGTCACTATCCACTTCCTTTGCATGTTTTAGACTAGGAGGAAATTAGAGTTTAAATCTGAAATGCCCCCACAGATGCATAATTAGAATACTTGTCTTCCAGTTAGCTGCTTATAGTCTTAAGTTTACAGAAAATTGAGAATTTTAAACATGAATATAGTATATTTTGACCACATCTACTTCTGCGCTCTCTCTCTCTCTCTCTCTCTCTCTCTCTCTCTCTCTCTTCTCCCCCCCCCTCTCTCTCTGTGTTCCTGTGTTTTACCCCACCCCTCTCCCCTCCCTATTAATATGTTCTTTCTTAAAAACCACTGAGCCTAGTTCTGCCTCTAGTAGGGACATAGGGGTAGGGTCACCCTTTGGAACAGGGGAAACCTATCAAAGGGGTCATCTAAAGAACTTGACTCTCCCTTCTTTCGGTAGCAATTACCTGTCCACAGATTCTCAGTTCCTCAGTGTTCTTTTTCCTATCCATGAATAAATACTTTGACTGGCTTAATCTTATATAGGTTTTGTGGATTTTGTCATAGGAACTGTGAATTCATGTACGCAACATCTCTGTCATATCTGGAAGACGGTTCTGCTGCCGTCTTTACTACTTCTGGCTCCTGTTTTCTGTCTAATGCTGCTTGCTCGATGACCCCTGAGTTCTGGGAGAAGCAGTTGAGGTACACATGCCCCACTTAGAGATGATCTTCCACAATCTCTTATTCTCTGTACTTTGACCATTTATGAATATCTGTATTAGTTACTGCATTATAAAAAAGCCTCTGTGATGAAGAATGAATGTTCTACTAATCTATGAGTAAAGACAATTATTTAGGGGGCAGTTTTATACTACATTCATTTAACAGAAGAATGATACCATGTTTTCCTGTAGGACCTATAAGTCATCCAGCCATGGATTTTTGGCCCAGTTAGTGACACCTCACCTGAGTTATGCCTTAGGAAGCAGGCTTTAAATCTAACCAGAAAGCTGTTGGATAATCCTGTAATATTCATGCCACTATTGCACAGTGTGCAATTCTTTCCAGGCCAGTTAATATTGTCGATGGCAGGTTTAGTTGTGTGGATTCCTTTGGTGGTCATGTGAATGGGGATGCCTCCCATAGAGCCATGTACTTGAATACTTGGCCCTTAGAAAGTGGCACTATTAAGGTATGGCCTTGTTGGAGGAAGTGTGTCACTGCGGAGGTGAGCTTTGACTTTCATATGCTTAAGCTAGGCCTGGTATGAAAGTCTCCTTCAGCTGTTTGCAGATCAAGATATAGAACTCTCACTTTCTTCTCCAGCACCTTGTCTGCCTGCATGCCACCATGTTTCTTGCCATGATAATGGACTAAACCTATGAACCTATAAGCTAACCCCAATTAATTGTTTTCCTTTATAAGAGTTGCTATGGTCATGGTGTCTCTTCAGAGCAATAACAACCTAACTAGGACACTTTTCTCCTCCCCAGCAGCTTCTATAGCTGCTATTTGCCTTCCAGCACTGCAGCATTAGGAACAGGAATGAAGTGTTGAGGTCATCATCAGCTTGATATCTTCACATCCTATGACTCAAAACTATAACCTTCAGCAAGAAAACTTGCTATCAACTTCTGACAAGGAACTAAGAACAATGACAGCAGCCTGTGTTATTTTAGGTGTCTGCAGGGCCCCACTGAACAACAATATGAAGGGGGGTAACCTTTACATGATACCGAATTTTATAGGTGTGGCATCTCAGAGAGGCATTGTCCCTCAGGGTAACTTCATGTAAATTCTCTTTATATTTGTGCACGTATACATTTTAGAAAGCTTTTATAATAGAAACCTTTTCCAAAGGTCTTCAGTATTAGTTATCCTTCCTGAATTCCCACACACTTGACTCTTTTTCCTACATTATGTTTATTTCCCCTTCATTTTCCTTGGTTCTGCTATGACCTCCTACTTGAAATCCCTTCATACCCACTTTTGGATTTTCTGGCTTCTCCAAATACTCCATTTTCAAGATGCATATCTAAGATATGTGCATCAAATCTCTCTTGTGAGAATTCAGGGAATTATGTGGAATAGAAAGCAGAAGGAGTTGGGGAGACAGAGGGGACAGAGGACATCAGGAGAGCAAGGTCCCCTCAAACAACTAAGTGAAGCTCACAGGAACTCATAGAAACTGAAGCAGCCATCCCAGAGCCTACAGAGGTTTGCAGTAGGTCTTGGGTATGTACTACAGCTTTTAGCTTAGTACTTTTGTGGACAGCTCATGGGTGAAGGAGTAGGTGTGTGATTCTTCTATTTGCTCTTGGGGCTCTTTTATCTTTTGGTTGGCTTGGCATTTCTGACTTTGATATGATGTTTTTCACTTTGTCTTATGTATTTTGTTTTGTTATGGTTTGTTGTTATCTTTTTAGAAAGCTGTTGTTTTCTAATGAGTGACAGAAAGGGAGTGAACCCAGATGGGAAAGGAGGTGGAGAAGGACTAGGAAGAGTAGAGAGGGGAGAAAATGTGTCCATATTGTATTGAATGAAAAAAGAATCTATGGTTTATAAAAGCTGGGATATACATATTAGACAGAACATGCACTGTTCTTCTTTTGGATCAAATGTTTGTTTTATTTTTGTGTATGTGTTTGGCCATGTCTATGTAGGTGCCTGTAAAAGTTATAAAAGAGTGTCCGATACCCTGGAGCTAGAATTGCAAAGTTGTGCCTCATCAGTCATAGATGCTGGAAATTACATCCCATTTTTCTGCAAAAGGAACAAACACTCATATCCACAGAGTCATCTTTTCAGTCCTCGCAGTGCCTATTTTGAAAGCTCTGAAGTCTTTAGGAAGGGAATCCTGTCTGTCAGGAGTATGCCACTAAGGGCAGGTCTGTGAGAATTATCCCCAGTGCTTGATTCTAAACTCTGTACTGCTCTACTGGAAGGGAAGAGCCTTCACTGAGAGCTCTTTTTTGCATGAATTACGTCATCACTTCCGTAATATGATGAATCAATAGAAACTGTGAGCCAATGTAAGCCCTTCTTCCCTTAAGTTGTTTCTGTCAGCTGTTTTGCTTCAGAAAGAGAAATGTAAAAGTTTTAATGTTGTCTACTAGTTACCATGGTAACTCTAAATAATGTGGCTAGACTTATTTAGTACAATACTAACTTTAGTAGGTTATGAGAATCTGGTTTATAATGACATTGGTAGAAGACTGCCTGTGCTAAAGTCATTTTAGAAAAAGACTAACTCTAGTCTTTGTACTGTAGGTCACTCTATCCATGAAAAGTACCTGTGATGAGAATAGCAATAAAAACTTTGAGAATAAGATAGATTGGAAACCAATATCTTAGAGGCTTTGGTATCGTTGAAAACTGATAAACTCAGGACAAAAAAAAATTGACATGATAAACAGTAATTGAGAAAATCGCTCAGTTAAAAAAGAAACAGTATCAACAATTAGCCGAATTAGCACCTCTATTGATTCTGGGAAGTATTTTCTCCCATTTAACCTACTCAGATCAATTAACTTGGCATCTGCCTGCAACTTCATATATCAATATAACTGTTTTCTTCCCAGCTAACTGCTACTTAGGAGATAATGGGAGGGGTGGGCCATTTTACAAGACAATAACATGGTTCTTGGAGAAATAAATTGAGACACTGAAGAAATCAGATTTATTTCCAAAGAAAATGGAACATCTCTTCCATGGTGCCTCATCCACCGGTAGTTAAACAATTATGGTTATTTTTGGACACAGAGTTAATTACTTTGAAAAGTCTGACATCGACAAATACTACCCTTAAACCCTCAGAAATAACAAGGCCGTCACTCAGAACAGCTAAAATGGCCATATTTGACATTTCTTATTGCAGGAATTATACTGTTCCTGCAAATTTACTTGATCCTTCTAATCTTAATTGAGCCCTAACAGGGCAGGCTTCAGAATTTGCCCAGAGGTGGGTACTGAGCACCCCACTATTTTCCTTGTTAGGTCCTGTGAATGTTCTGCAAGTGACTGTTCCCCTCCATTAGCTGTCAAGTACCTTTCTCTCAACACTAAACCCCTTGATTTTCAATTATATTTAGAAGCTTAGCTGGCCCTGGATGTCAACGAATGCCTTCATAATGACCGAATTCTGACCAAACACTTGCTTTCCTTCCTTCAAGTTCTAGCTTTCTGCTTGAAGTGTGAGATCACAAACAACGGAGACTGCAGGGAGCACAGGGGTTACCAATGCTAGATTTACAGTCAGAGCAAAATGTCTCTGCGTAATATTCAATGTCAATTGAATATTGAAATCCTGGCAAAATGTAGTTCGGTGTAAAAGGGCAAACATCATAAATAATCATAGAATTAATATAGAGCTGAAATTGCTGCGATGGGTCAGTGGAAGAAAAGAGGAACACATTCGAAAGGAACACACTGCATATCTCAGGGTTGGGGGTTTATTTTCTTGATGTCCTTTATTCAATATCTTCTTCACAGGCCGTTAAAATCAAACTTTCATACAAGAGAAACAGCTTAGTGTTTAAGAGTGCTGAGAATTCTTACAAGTTTGACTCCACATCTGGCTTCTCACAAATGCCCATCAAATTCTAGGGACTCTATTGCCCTCTTCTGGGCTGCGTGGACACCTGCACTTCTGTGAGCATACTCTTAACATACACACACACACACACACACACACACACACACACACACACACACACTTTAAAATTAAAAATTTTCTTTAAAAACCTTAAATAATTCTTTATTTAATGTTAGTTAATAAATAAATAAATTTATTTTTCATCCTGATTGCAGCTTTCTCTCCCTTTTCTCCTCCGGTTTTCCCACCCTCTCACCCTCTCACCTCTTTTGGTGATTTGAATATTCTAGGCCCATTGGGAGGTTTGGCCTTATTGGAGGAGGACTAGCCTTGTTAGAGGAAGTGTGTCACTGTAGGGGTGGGCTTTGAGGCTCTTATGCTTAGGCTCCACTGAATGTGGAATAAGAGTCTCTTCCTGGTTGCCTTTAGTTCAAGATGCATAACTTTCAGCTCTTCTTCAAGCACCCAATGTGCCTGCAATGCCATGGTTCCCACCATGATGATAATACATTGAAACTAGGGCCACTTAAATGTTTGCTTTTATAAGAGTTGCCTTAGTCATGATATCTTTTCACAGCAATGAAACCCTAACTAAGACAGCTCTCCTATCTACATCTCCCCTCCCTTATTCCTCAGAGAAGGGAAGAGCTCCAATGGATATTCCTCCCCCTGCTGACACATAAAGTTGCAGTAGAAGTGGACACCTCTTTTCTGATTGAGGTCAAATAAGGCAGCCCAGTTAGGGGAAAGGGATCCAAGGGCAGGCAGCAGAGTTAGAAACAGGCCCTGCTCCTGCTATTAAAGGACCCACATGAAGACCAAGCTGCATGTTCTGTTGTTATGAATGTGTAGAGGCCCTAGGTCTGTCCCATGCATATTATCTGCATGGTGGTACAGTATCTTTGTACCCCACTGGGCCCAGGTTAGTTTATTCTGTAAGTTTTCTTGTGGAGTCCTTGACTCCTATGTCTCCTGCAATCTTTTCTCCTCGTCTTTCACAAGACTCCTTGAGTGCCTAATGTTTAGCTGTGAGTCTCTGCATCTGTTTCCACCAGCTGTCATTCAAATAACAGCTATGCCAGGCTTCTGTTTGGAAGTATAGTAGATTATCATTAACAGTGTCAGGGGTTTGTCTCTCTCATGACTTGAGGTCTCACGTAATTGACCAAAAATAATTAAAGGGACTTTATGAACTTTCAGATCACATCCTGCTCATTTTTCTATGTATTATTTCATCTCCATCTTCACATTTTTCTTTTTTCTTTTCATATTTGTAAAAAGGATTAGTGGGTTTTGTTTTCCTTTTGCCTGAGAGTGACAAAACAATGGTCTCTATGGCTTGAATGTCCCCCCACTCCCCCACCACCTGCTCTCCAGTCCCTGAATTCAGGTGTTTTGGTGTAAAGAGGTGAAGGTGTGATCATTACAGGAGGTCTAGTTTCTTAAGAATAGGATTAGTAAAAGGCGAAAGATTTATAGGATCTGAAGAGAAACCAGAGTATACACTTTTGATCCTAGCTCTTGGGTGGCATAGGCAGGTGGATCTCTTTTTTGAGGTCAGCCTGGTCTACATAGCAAAACCCTAACTTAAAAAATCAATCAATAAATAAGCAAATAAATAAAAAGAAAAAAAAGAATAGGATTAGGGCATTAGAAAAGAGGATTCATGAAATATACTCAAGTCTTATCCATGAGCCTCTACTCATGTAAGGCTATACCAGAAGTTCTTTAAATGATGCTGGTATCTTGAACTGTGACTCTCTACATTCCGGAACTATGAGAGATAAACTTCTGCTTTTTATAAACTTCCCAGGCAAAAGTATTGCTACAGCAGCCCTTACCTACTACATCAGAGCACATGCCAAATTTAGTCACTTTGGAGAACAAAATCTTTTCATACACTTGTAATAATGTGTTTCCTAAGTGATGCCCGGTCACTCACAGAAAGATTCAGAAGGATGAAAGAGACAAGTTTAAGGAAGGGTCTGATCACACGGGTAGGAGCTGAGGCATGAAAGGCCATAGTAGAGGTTAGGCGAATGCTGGGATTAGGAGAGAACCCACAGTAGCATCCGTGGCCTCTGGTGCCAGAGGCAGCCAATACTACAAAACAATAAAATCATAATGAACTATTGATAGGACCAACAACATAGACAAATCTTCAAATAGTTATATGAACAAAAGAGTTTATACTCTGTGATTCCATTCATATTAAATTCTAAGAAAGGTCACATTCATGGATAAGGACAGAAATCGGGGTTGCCTGGAGCCTTGGTTGGGGCTGAGAGCAAAGATGAATTTAGCAGCATCTTGTAGCATGAGGCATTTTCATTCTTGATTATGGTGGTGGTTATGCAGATGTATATATAGATTTTTATTAAAATTTGTTGATCAGAGTCAATGCAAATGATTTGACCGTGCACAAATAAAGCTTGTTAAACAAGTTATGAGGTAATTTTTAAATAAGTGGTTCAGAGAGAAGAAAGCAGTCACATAAGATACCAGAATCCCAGCCTTCCACTCGCTGAGTATCTCCCATGGATTTCTCATATAGGATGCAAGGTAAACTATAGTCTAAGGTAGGCTTTTGAGGTCAATATTCCTGACCCAGAGTAGAATAGGAAGTGGATCTGCAGGAACAACAGGAGATAATCCTACAAAACCTTCATGAGATCAAGACTATTAAAGGGCCTCCCTGGAGAAAAATATTAATATTAGGTAGGAAAGTATATCTTGGTTGAAATACTTTCTAATGATTCAGATGGCTATGTAGAGCAAATTGATTGAGTGTAACTAGCTATAGGAAAGAATGGTGTAACTTGGTAAAGCATCATTTACAGCAGAGCCCTTTGATTCCTCTCACTGCTCACAGAGAAGAAAACCCAGACCATGAAGTTTGCACTCATGTTGAATAGCAAGCTTCTGCTACTGTGAACCTCTTGCCCTTGTATAGCCTTCCTGTAACTGACTATCCCTATATATTTTTCCGTTTAGTTACAGTGGTGGGATAATTGACAAATGAGACTATAAAATACACACGATCCTCCTCTGTAGGGGATATACTCCAAGAACCCCAGTGGTTATGAGATCAACCTTCTACCCGCATGGACGTTAGATAAAATGTGAAGAATCCTTCACAAAATGCGTGCCTCACAGTGACATACTTGATGACTACACTCTCTGCATAAGAATTTGTTTTATATTTTGTTTGCCTGCAGTCACCAAGTTAGAAGAATTCAATCCAGGGTTCAAGTGTCACAGCATATATAATTTTAATGCCAAGTAATAATAAACTTAATTTTTAAACATCATTGCAAGCCTCCAAGTTATGAGGGATAAAATGCAAATGCAGATTTTGCATAGTTGGAAAGATAGGGCTTAACTAGAATACTTCGGCAGTTCCAGACAATGAAAATGTCACGTTCGTGTTTAGGGAAACCTGGACTTCCTTGCTTTTCATTAGGCGTCCTCAGTTTGCTGTCGCTTACTTCACGGTCAGTTGTGGTTTTCTGTCACACTAGTGCCTCTTCACTCTTCTCCCACTGTGCAGATGCTTAAGCTTGTCCTCAAAAGAGCATTCGACAAATTAAGTTTCTACATTTATTAGAATTGTGCTAAATTTATGATAAATACATTTTGGAATAGTAATCAAATCAGCTTTAGATTTACTATTATCTTTTTTTGAATTTTTTGCATTTCAGATTATGTACCCCAATCCTATTCATCTCCCCATCTTTTCACCTCTGCCCTCTGCTTTTTCCACCTTTTCCCAAAAAGGAAGAAAAAATGTCTTGTGGAAGTCGTAGTGCGTCACTGTGTGTCCCACATTGCTTTGTGTCATGGAAACCCTGAAGCCTTGGATCTGCAAGACTGGCCCTTTCACACACTTCAGGAGATCTTATAAGATAGAGTAGACATTGGGGTTGGCCTACTCAAAGTCCTGGTTTCCGGTTCTTGGTAGCTGCTACATTTGTCAGACCACTAGCTCTCCCACACCCACACAACCAGGGTGGGATCTCCAGCACTGCCCTGGTTCACTTATCCAATGCTGCAGCAGACACTCTTGGCGCCAGCCCTCACACTCTTGGTTCTGGCTTACCTGCAACCCTGGCAATGAGGATTAGCTCTACTGTGCTACTCAGGTGACGTACAAGGCCCACTCTCCTGAGTGCTACAGCAGGTGAGGAGGACCAACTCTCCTGTTCTCATGACCCTAGGCCATCTCTCTTGCCTGCTGCAGATGGTGATGGTATGGCAAAAGGTGGGGGTGTTTTATTAAACTTCTTTCAGTTATTTTTTCTAAGCATCCATTTAACCCGATTACATTTTTTTTTTTTTGGCTAACACATTTCACGTGTTATCAATATTGTGAGGCAGTGTTTTACATATAACTTTTCAGAATGATTCCTGCTTCCATATGCGTTTCAAAGATGTGATGATAAAAAGAAAGTAAGTGATATGTATCCTGATTTGGTGGCAGTCACAGTTAGGAATTTCTGCCTGTGAAGTTTCATTCATCTACAGGAATTAATTGCTTTTCTATGTAATCCTTGTAGGTTATTTTCCTCCCTTCCCCCCACCCCATTGGATAGCTCTGGTTTGACCAGTGTGGAAATTGAGATGCAAAATACTGTGTCTTCCCTTATTTGCATGGGTACAACCAAGACATCTATCAGATGCCATAATCTATGTATAGTATTTAACACACAGACACAGACACAGACACACACACAAACACACACACACACACACACACACACACAATGTCGATGATGCATTTTGATAAATAAATATTACTTTAAGATATCAGTAGTAAGAACTAGTAATAAACTGGGATAATTACAACAATGTATTATAATACTGTATATTCGTGCACTATGGGGCCATTAGAAGATAAGAGTTACTTGAGGGCTCAGCAGTTAAGAGCACTGACTGCTCTTCCAGAGGACCTGAGTTCAACTCCCAGCAACCACATGGTGGCTCACAGCCATCTGTAATGGGATCCGATGACCTCTTCTGGTGTGTCTGAAGACAGCTACAGTGTACTCATATAAATAAAATCAATAAATCTAAAAAAAAAAGAGTTACTTGAATAAAAACACTGGGATAGCAGAATAGCTGATGTGATAACTGAAAGGCTGCTAAGTCAACTTCTAGGCAGGCAGCACATATAGCATGGACACACAGGGCACAGTAGGTCCAGGTGAGGCAGAGCTCAGTGGCTTGCCAGTTCATCATATTACTGAGAACAAGACACTATCTTGGTACCCAAAGCTACATACATTTTCAAACATGAACTGTATTTGGACATTTTCTTTTAATACCTGTGGATCACACTTGGCCCTGGGAAACTGCAATCATGAAAGGCCACATTATGATAAGAGGGAATCTGTTAAAAATTTCAGTTCCTTTGGGGTCTGTAGCTGGGGGATTGATCCTTATAAATTCTTAACAAGATAGATATGTAACTATTGAACAAACTGAGGGCTTCAAAGGACTTCTTCATTTCTTCCATTTCCCCCCGTATAGAGGTTTGTTTGGTTCAATGTGCTTTTAAACCTAGTGATCATAGATTCATTTACTTTTTGTTTGTGCACCCAGAGTTGTAAACAGCCAACATGACTGACACGGGAACACCCAGAAGTGGCAGGAAGTCAGGTGTGTACCCTTTTCCCAGAGGCTCTACTTTCACATTCTCATTTTTGACACAAAGTGCTGTCAAAAATGTTTGTTGAGTAAAGTCTTAATTACTGATTTCTGTCTTTATGTTCCCAAAGTTTCAGAAGGCAGAATAAAGCAAAAAGAGAGACTGCGTTCAAGTCTCTGAATTCAGGTATTTTAACTGTCAACAAGACCAGATAATATTAATTTGGGTAGTTAAAATATTTATCGAGTACTCTAGAGAAGTTATCAACTGTTTATTAATGACTTATTTCCAAACTTAGTCCTTACACACGTTAAGTATTAGAGTTTTAGTAGATTAGGTTTCCAAGAATACATTGAGTCCCCTGATTTGACATATCTTACAAAACAATATGGTAAACATATGCTTCAGTTTGCTGGGAAGGATAAGACTTCAAGAGAGATTGCTTTTAAAACATTCACATAGATGCTGGCAGACCTGAGAGTATCCATTCTCACACTTATTCACATGGTGTGGAGCTCAGGTCCTAGTGGACATAGGTTTAAAATGTCAGACTATGATACTGGGCTTCTCCTCTTCCAATCTGAAGTCCAGAAGAGGAGGTAACACAAGTCCAGGAATAGCACAATGTTGGGAATATTGAGGTACATCAGTGGGGCTGCCTGCCACAGTCAGTCCCACTGCATCAATATGTTTGATTGACAACTATCTATGTGCTCAGAATTGATGAGGTTTTTGTGAGGCAGTAAGGAGTTGGTCATGACAGCCAAAAAAGAGGTGTGAATCATTTTACTCTCCCAGGAGGACTATAATAGAGCTGAAGCAATGGTAAATAACCAACAGCAACAGTTAATTAATACCAGGTTGCATGTAATTCTTTGTACAAATAAGTGGAACTTGCCCTCAAGGAGTTTCTCATTACAGATGAAGCATGTGCTGGAATACTTATAATTTAAGTGCAAAAATCTCAAGGGCTGTAAGGAAGAGATTGCATAGGAGTGCAGAGAAATTATGATGCCAGCAAAATTATGATACCGGTTAAAATACCTCGGAACCTAACTGTAATTTTTTCGGTTTCCAAGAGAAACTCCTTATTGGGCTCACATAGTTTAATTCATTAGTCATTTACTGCATGCCCCCAAGAAATATCACTAACAGAATCTTTTCTGTTTGACAATCTACCAAAGTTTGTTATAATTACTTCAGTATTCACAAATGAATTAACTGAGATTCAGATATGAAAACCGCTGAGATTTAAATTTGCTGTGCTATGTTACAAATGCATCACTTATTATAGTTTCTGTAATTTATTCAGTAAACACTTGCCAACCACTAGCAAGCTATGGGATCTACGTAAATCTGGAAGGCAATGTAGATATGGAGATAAACAAAGCAGAAAAGAGGTTCGATGCACTGTTGTTCTTGTTCCTGTGGAAAAGAAGGTCAATAGCATCCTTGAATAAAAAACAAGTCCAGAAAATATGGGCCACATGATTAATCTGTTCTCCCCTATTTGAATGTTGATTCCTCAAGGACAATAATCTCACTCATTTTCTTATCCACACATTTTAAGTGTGTATTAAAGTTTTTAGCAGGATCATGATCAATAAGGTTTTTCAATCCATATAAATAACAAGCAGAGTGCCAAGTAATAAATAAAATAATGCACAGTAGAGAGTGATCAAGGGGATATTTCTAATCAGGTGGCTGTGAGAACTTTATTTGAGGAGTCCTACATCTGAGTTAAGGTCTGACTGCTAAGAAGAACAAGTTATGTAAATATCTTGAAGAACCTCGGGACACAAGTCAACAGGTAACACAAAGAACATGAGGTCTGTTTTGGCTTGATGTCTTTTATCAGTTGAAAAGACACCATGGTGAGGAATAAGCTAAATTGTACAAAGGACAGGGGACGACCAAAGCAGGGTACCAGGAGGCCTATTAGACCATCGTTTTCAAATAAGGTACCAACCATTTGTATTAGTCACTTTTACCTGCAAATTATTTTAAAATATTCTGCTATCAACTATTGAAAAATAAAAAGGATTTATCCTGATCATAGTTTCAGGAGGTTCAGTTTTTTATTGGTTATTTTATTTATTTACACTTCTAATGTTATTCCCCCTCCCGGTTCCTTCTCCTCCCGAAAACCCCAAGCTCGCTCACCACCTCCACAAGGGTTCCCCACCCACCATCCACTCATGCCCAACTGCCCTATCATTCCCATCGTTGGGGCATCAAGCCTTCACAGGACCCAGGGTTTCACCTCCTATTGATGCCAGACAAGGCCATCCTCTGCTACATATACAGCTGGAGCCATGGGTTTTTCGTGTGTATTCTTTGGTGGTACTTCCTGGGAGCTCTGGGTAGTCTGGTTGGTTGATATTGTTGTACCTTCCACAGGGTTGCAAATCCCTTTAGCTGCTTCAGTCCTTCCCCGAACTCCTCCACTGGGGTTCCTGGGCTCAGTCCAATATTTGGCGGCAAGCATCCACATCTGCATCCTTAGGATTTGGCAGAGCCTCTCAGAAGACATCTATATCAGGTTCCTGTCAGCAAGTACTTCCCTGCATCAGCAAGTGTCTGGGTGTGAAGGTTGGGTGGTCCCATCCCTCAGCCAGGGGTCATGACTAACCTCTGGATATGGTCTCTACAGGTTCTCTCTCGCCTTTGTTGGCTAATCTCAGCCCCGTTGGGTCCTGGGAGCCTCTAGCTTTTCTGTCACCTGGGCCTTGCTGATGGCTAACCCTGTTTCACATTCACCATTGCAACGCACCGCTGTTCAATTTCCTGACCTTCTGTACATATTGCCCATCTTATCGCACACCTAATCCTGCCCCCCTTTTTCTCCTCCCTTTCCCTCTTTCTCCCAAGTCCCTCCTGACCTCAACCTTCCATGATTATTTTGTTTACCCCCTCCAAATAGGACTGAGGCACCCCCACTTTGGTCTTCCTTTCCTTGACCTTCATATGGTCTGTAAGTTGTATCATGGGTATTCCAGGCTTTTCCCCTCATATCCACTTATCACTGAGTACATGCCGTATGTGTTCTTTTGTGACTGTGCTACCTCACTCAGGATGATATTTTCTAGTTCCACCCATTTGCCTCTGATTTTCATGAAGCCATTGTTTTTAATAGCTGAGTAGTACTCCATTATGTAGATGTACCACATTTTCTGTATCCATTCTTCTGTTGAGGGACATCTTGGTTGTTTCTAGCTTCTGGCTATTATAAATAAAGCTGCTATGAGCATAGTGGAGCATGTATCCTTGTTATAGGTTGAGGCACCTTTTGGGTATATGCCTAGGAGTGGTATAGCTGGATCCTCAGGTAGTACTATGTCCAATTTTCTGAGGAAACTCTAGAGTGATTTCCTGAGTGGTTGTATCAACTTGTAATCCCACCAGCAAAGGAGGAGTATTCTTCGTGTATTCTTCGTTCTCCATATCTTCTCCAGCATGTGTTGTTATCTGAGTTTCTAATCTTAGCTATTCTGGCTGGTGTGAGATGGAATTTCAGGGTTGTTTAGATTTGCATTTCCCTAATGACTAAGGATTTTGAACATTTCCTTAAGTGCTTCTCAACCATGCAAGGTTCCTCAGTGAGAATTCTCTATTTAGTTCTGTATTCCTTTTATTAATAGGTTTGTTTGATTCTCTGGAGCTAATTTCTTGAGTTCTTTGTATATATTTAATATTATTCCTGTTGCTTTAAACAATAAAATTAATGCTGCCTTTATCCAGCACTAGATCTGGTACTGTAGTGCCCCATGACATCTGTTGGATGTCTTCATCTCAGTCAGTAAAGTATCTCACCTGCTTTGCTCCATCCCACATCACTGGTGATAGCTACTCTCTGAGCCTGGCAACAATCTCTCTACTCATCTAGTTCCCAAGGCAGGTTGCCACCATGCCAGACATACACATCCCAATTCTGTGGCAGCTTAGTGTCTCTAGCCACACATACTCTCTTGAATTCAATTAAATCGCCACATGAAAGAACATGATAATCTATAAATGCTCACCTAGACATACAAAGCCCTGTACACATCCATCCCTTAAGAATATTCATAACAACCTGCAGTATGTAGAGAGGAATCTTAACATCTGCCTCCATGTTCTCTCAGCTGCTAATCCTCTCTAAAACTTTTCTCCCACCCATCCTTTCTTCTCTTCCAATGACAGGTCTCGTTCTATCTTGTACCTGCTTTCACCTGCATAATGACATCATCCTACATTTCCCTCTAGTGGTTGTAGGATTAGTAAAGATCTTTTCCTATTGACAGTGTCCTTTGCCTTACAGAAACTTTTCAACACGAGGTCTCATGTGTTGATTTTTGATCTTAGAGCATAAGCCATTGGTGTTCTGTTCAGCGAGTTTTCCCCATGCTCAAGTATTCCAGGCTCTTCCTCAGTTTCTCTTCTGTTAGGTTCACTGTATCTGGTATGTGAAGGTCCTTAATCCACTTGGACTTGAGCTTTGTACAAGGAGATAAGAATGGATCGATTTGCATTCTTCTACATGCAGACCACCAGTTGAACCAGCACCATTTGCTGAAAATGCTGTCTTTTTTTCCACTGGATGGTTTTGGCTTTGTTGTCAAAGATCAAGTGACCACATATGTGTGGGTTCATTTCTGGGTCTTCAATTCTATTTTGTTGATCTACTTAGCTGTCTCTGTACCAATACCATACAGTTTTTATCATTATTCCTCTATAATACAGCTGGAGCTTAGGGATGGCGAGCCCACAAGAAGTTCTTTGACAGTTTTCCTTACACTGGGTGGGTTTTTGTTTGTTTGTTTTTTGTTTTGTTTTGTTTATTCCAAATGAATGTAAGAATTGCTCTTTCTAACTCTAAGAATAATTGAGTTGGAATTTTGATGGGGATTGTATTGAATGTGTAGATTGCTTTCAATAAGATGGCCATTTTTACTATATTAATCTTTCCAATCATGAGCATGGGAGATTTTTTCATCTTCTGAGGTCTTCTTCGATTTATTTCTTCAGGGATTTGAAGTTCTCATCATACAAATCTTTCACTTGCTTGAATAGAGTCACACCAAAATATTTTATATTATTTTTGACTATTGTGAATGGTGTTGTTTCGCTAATTTCTCTCTCAGCCTCTTTATCCATCAAATACAGGAAGGCTACTGAATTGTTAGAGTTAATTTTATATCCAGCCACTTTGCTGAAGTTGTTCATCCGCTGTAGGAGCTCTCTGGTAGAATTTTTTTTGGTTGCTTATGTATACTACAATATATGCAAATAGTGATATCTTGACTCCCCTCCCCTCCCAATTTGTATCCCTTTGATCTCCTTTTGTTGTCTAATTGCTCTGGCTAGAACTTCAAGTACTATATTAAATAGGTAGTTTGATGTTGGCTATTATTTTCCTGTGTATTGCTTTTACTATATTTAGGTATAAATCTTGAATTCTTGTTCTCTCCAATACTTTTAGCTTGAATGGGGGTTGTATTTTGTTCAATGCTCTCTCAGCATCTAGTGAGATAATTGTATTTTTCCCTTGAGTTTGTTTATATAGTAGATTACATTGATGGATTTCCATACATCGAACCATCCCTGCATTCCTGGGATGAAGCCTACTTGATCATGGTGGATGATCATTTTGATATGTTCTTGGATTCGGTATGTGAGAATTTTATTGAGTACTTTTGCATCTATGTTCATTAGGGTCTGTGGTTCCCTTTCTTTGTTGGGTCTTTTTGTGGTTTAGGTATTAGTGTAACTGTGGCTTCATAGAAAGAATTGGTTAGTGTTCCTAATTTATGGAATAGTTTGAGAAGTTTTGGAAATAGATCTTCTATGAAGGTCTAATAGAATTCTGCACTAAAGCCATCTGGCCCTGGATGTTGTTGTTGTTGTTGTTGTTGTTGTTGTTGTTGTTGTTGTTTTGTTTTGTTCTCTTTGAACCAAGGCATTACTGGAAAGTTTACATAGAGTGACGGAAATGCCAGTATAGTTGAGGGAACAATGCTTATCATGGGTGGGATACTAACTGATAGGTTCAATCTTATGTACTATATTATGTGTGTATGTGTGTAAATTGATAAGGCCAAATCTTAATGATACTGACTCTTCATAACAATGCTGGCCTTTCCTTAGATGTGGACCACCAATGCCAGAATCTGTATTAGTTTGTGGATTATGGGCTTTAACACATATCACACATGAGCGTATTACCCCTAAGAAATTTATTTTTACAGCATTGGAGGCTGGAAGTTCTAGTGCAAGGTATATGTCATCCAGGTTTATTCTTCACAGGTGTGAAGATGAATCTGTTTCATGTTTGCTAAGGTTTGAATGTGTCTCTTCCAAAATTAAGGTATTGTCCAATGGTAGTGTTCAGAAATGAGGGTCATCGGAGGTGATTAGCCCACGAGGCTTCCTCTGTGCAGATGGGATTAAAGCCCTTTTAAAGTGGTGTCAAATTCAGTATGGAGGGTTCTTAAAGAACTGAAAATAAAACTATTACATGAGCTACCTATACCAGTCCAAGGAAGACATTCAAAGGGATAGAAAACAGCATACTAGGGTCATATGCAATCCATGTTGATACCAGCACTAATAGCAAGATATGGAATAGTCTAGATAAATGGATAAAGAAAAGATGGAATGAACAATGGAGTTTTATGAGTCACAAAGAATAATGAAATCATATATAGAGCTTAGATGTTTTACATAAATACACAGAGAGAGAGGGAGGGAGGGAGGGAGGGAGAGAGAGAGGAGAGAGAGAGAGAGAGAGAGAGAGAGAGAGAGAGAGAGAATAGCCTTTCATTTGAAAGAATAGGATGGGAAAGAGAGGAAGAAGAGAGTAGAAGGTTGGAATATGGTTAAAATGCATGATATACATCAATGAAAATGTCTTTGTGAATTTGTAACTATGGGCAAAGAATATAAGGCAATGAGAAACATGCTTTGCACAACATCCACTTGCTCTCCCTCCTCCATCATATGAGGCTTAGTACCCTCACCTCTGGAGTCTCAGCTGCCATCAGACTACCAAACTTCCCAGCATTTTTATCTTGTACTACCCCAAATCCAAAAGTATGTAAAATAAAGTTCTGTTTCCTATGTGTTCTGTAGTACTGGGTAGCAAACACAGACTAGACAGCATCTCTTTTATCTACTGGTGGCTTCCTGGCGATCCTTGGCATCCCTGGACTGCTAGAAAATTACCTCATCTCTCCTTTAATCTCCATATTGTACTCTCTTTATGTAAGCAGGCTGTTGGTCAGGGCAGAACTCACAACTTCTCATGTTAAATGGGATTTGACTGGAAAGTGATGTCAGGTGCTGAGAAGGGAGAGTCTAGTCACAGCTGGGCAGATCTCATGGCAGAAGACTTAAAAATGGGGAAAGCTTTTTGCAAACATCAAACTTCAGCATTCTCTGGGGCTCCCAAGCCATTTGGCTAAGTAAATGGATAAGGAAGTGTATTATAAGCACAGAGAAGCATTCATTGTTTACCCCTCACAGAGGGGAAGATCACCAAGGAATTCCTAGGCTCATATTCTGATCAGTAACTTCAGCTATTTCCAGATGGAGCTGACAGCTACCCTGGAGAGAGCACTGACTTAGAAATATCCTCCAGTTCCCAGGAAAAGCATCTCTCTTTCTGTCTTTGTTAAGACAGGAGGTCTCTAATGCTATTGGTTAAGTCTTGCCTGTGCCCAGGATACTGACACGAAGATAAAGACAAAAGGAAAATTACTGGATCCAAGTGATTTGTAACTTTTATCCTAACATGTTTTGATACTGATTGGAAAGATCCAATAAAATATCATTATCCCGCTGCTTTAATTTATCATCAGTGCTTTTAGACAGAATCCAGTGTGCTGGCCTGCTCCAATTCTATCAGATTTCTGTATGCCAGCTCCGCAGCCTTTCTTCATTTGCTTTCTCCCTCCTATAGCACCTGTACTATTTGCCTGGACTTTGAGGATGTTGATACTTTCCTTATAAATCTGAGCTTTACTCACCTTTCTTCCCCATTCTTGCTATTCTATTCATGTTAGGGAGCCATGGGGACCTGTCTCACTCTTGTCACTTGTCACTCCTCACTTGCCTTTTGCTTCATTTTGCAATAGCTTTCAAATGAGTAGGTAGGTTTTGATGGAGCTATTAATTTGTCACCAGGCAAATTTAATCGATTTCCTGCTTTCCCACTAGGGGGCAGGCCACTCAAGTTTTATGCTTCAGAATTTTGGTAACAGCTCACTCGATGGAGTTTAGGGCAGAAGGCCAGGCTCAGTGAAATGGGAAGGCGGTGTTAAATCTTGAGCATTAATGAGGATGAAGAAGAAGGAAGAGGAGGAGGAGGAGGAGGAGGAGGAGGAGGAGGAGGAGGAGGAGGAGGAGAAGAAGAAGAAGAAGAAGAAGAAGAAGAAGAAGAAGAAGAAGAAGAAGAAGAAGAAGAAGAAGAAGAAGAAGAAGAAGAAGAAGAAGAAGACGACGACAACACAAGAGGAAAGTACACAGAGGATAGGTAGGCGTGTTGTAGAAGAAATGAAGCAGTAATTATTTTAAAGTTTGTTAACAAATGTCTTGAGGGTAGTGGGTATGTATGGGTAAGGTACATCTGCTAGAACCTCTGATCAGGGGAGATTTTTATTCGCTGTTCTGTTTAGAGGAAATTAAAGGTAATCACATAGAAGGCTCAAATGGGAAATAATATATCAGCCTTTTGGTAGGTAGTCTGTAGTTCTGAACTTTTTAAACAGGAAGTGGGAGAAGGTAAGGATTAAGAGTGTATGGACTGTCGTTCTGGAATTTCTGTTCACCAGCTCTCCCTCCCTGTTCATTCTCTTGCCCCCTCTCTCTTTTGCTCCCTCCCCTCCTCTCCCCCTCCTCCTTCCCCCTTTCAGTTTAGTTACCCTGAAAACATTTTGTTTCTTCTCTGTGCCTTGGTTCCCTCATCTATAGAATAGGGGTGCTGCTAGCTCTCCAAGGAGTATGGTGAAATTTCACGGATGAAAGCTGTACCATGATCATTAGTGCTTTATATGTAATTCTGTGTTTTGGAGAGCATTTGTAAGGCATAGTTGCTACTGTAACATTGTTATCCCTACTTTATAGACTCAAAAAGAGAGACATGGAAGAGCTTAGAAAATTTCCAGGTTATACAGCTGAGAGTGACACAGTCAGGACTTAAAAACAAAACCAAAATGAAGAACAATAACAAATCAAAACCAAAACCTGCAATCACCAAAGGGAGACATCGAAACTCCACAGATGCTGCTACATGCCTGCTACACCTCTATAAATGTCAGGGGCCATTGAAGAAGGAGGAAAAGGAGGAGGAGGAGGAAAGGAGTAGGAGGAGGAGGAGAAGAGGAGGAGGAGGGGAGGAGGAGGAGCGGAGGAGGAGGAGGAGGAGAGGAGGAGGAGGAGGAGAGAGAGCAGCAGCAGCAGCAGCAGCAGCAGCAGCAGCAGCAGCAGCAGCAGCAGCAACAGTAACAAACAGTAGACTACCAAGGATGATTTCTCTCAAGAGTCACCTCAAACCCAGTCTTTTAGATCTGGGGTAATAGGAGAAATGTTTATATCTTATCCTGCCTGCCTGCCTGCCTGCCTGCCTGTCTGTCTGTCTGTCTGTCTGTCAGATTGTCTGTATAGTCTGTCATCTGTCCATCTATATCTATTATCTCTTATGTATGTTTCCAGTAAGAGATTCTAGTTTGTGGAAGGAATACAACTGCAGTAATGCATAGTATTTATTCCCCAAACATCCACCACTCATCCCTATTTAATCTGCATCCTTGCACCAATGTTTGATTGATGTGAGAGGTAGAGGTTGTAGACAGGCACCAAGTTATAATTCAAATTGAATTTATGGCTTTAGCTTGATCCAAAATGATAGCCAAGACAAGTTTTCAAAACCTATTGTGTCTTCTTCAGAGGTTATCCTAAGATTTGCTAAATGAATGTGAATTGCAGAAATGTTATGAACAGACAATATTTTGGTTGTTTAACAGAGTATAGTACCCAGCACACACATTGAAGCACACTGAAGCCAAGGGTATGTTGGAAATCTATGTTCAGAGTCTGTTTAGTTATTTAAAGTCATTCGCGTCTGATTGTCTAGTGTTTGCATACAGTATACCTGAATTCTGGAGGGCACAGATGATCTCCTTGCTCTACTAATGATCACGGAAGATCACCACACTCATGGTTTCTGGTTAGTCACTCAGAAGCACGTGGATGTGGAAAAATATATGTAACCCTTCTGGGAAAAAGGTAAGGGTTCCCCTTAACCTTGATGAATCAGAAGGACTCGGACTGTCCTCTGATGTCAGTGAGGATTCAAGGGTGCACTGTGATTGCTAGAAATGAACATAATCCCATCAAAATTATTGTGTTCTTGTTAAGGACATTACGATTGCTCTTTGTTTTTTCACTTAAATAAACAATAAGTGATCATCTGTTCTACATTATTTCAAGGAAGTGATGGCAATAATTGATTCTAGATCTGACAAATACTGGTGGAGGGGGACCTCATGGCCTATGGCAAGAGATGTTCATGAGGGTGAGAGTCTGAATACTCACTCATATGGAGAAAAGTTTAGTTGTGAAAGCTTTTTTCAATGATCACCCTTCCTTGGTGTTTTACAAGGATTCACTGTTACCGAGGATCAATGAAACTAGAATTTATAGAGCAGAGTTTGAAAACCTTTGTTGCAGGTATATGAAGAATGATTAGTAAGCTTGGATCTGCAATGCTTTGAGTTTCAATGAGCTTTGCTGGCTTTCCCAGAGCGATTTTTAAAATGATAAAATTCCAGTCCTGAAATATAATGATAATCCCTCTAACATGCACTAAGGGCTTAGATTTTTAGTAGTAGGCTGACATAACAGAATCAGCCAAACCATTTGACACATACAAGGACCAAATATCTGTGCCTTCTCCAAAATTTATGAGCTGAATACTAATACCCAGGCTGATAGCATTAGGATGTACAGCCTTGGAAGTTAAAGGGGCCTTGGAGAACTTTCTTCTGCTATGAAGACACATTAAGATGATTGTGTATGAACCAGGAAATGGGCTCTCACCTGATAATGACTCTGTCTTTTGGCACATTCATCTTGTGCTTTCTAGCCTCTGGAACCAAGAGAGACAAACTTTTGTTGATTATAAGCTCCTAAATACATAGAATTTTGTTATAATATCTGAATAAACTGAAGAATAAGATGGTGTCTTTTCTTGTTTTGAGTTTCATAAGACTAAATGTTCTTTGTTTGTAGCTCTGAAGCCTAGCAATTTTTTCTTTCATTGAATTTTGGAAGTTCAAGTGTGGAGGGGAAAAGGTAAGTTGTTCTCCGCAAATAAGTTTTGCACCAGGTAGAGCTTGAGCAAGAGAACATGGTTGCAATTTAGAACAGCATCAAGAGATAAATCCTGATTTGTTGCCCATGAAAGTACTTTTTTCTAAAATGGGACTTTCAATTTAATAGTGGAGTTTTCACTTTTATTAAAGATAAATACATTTGGGATACAGTATGGCATAGTACAAAGTATATTGGATTGGATCTGGACTCAATGAATGAAAAGCTATGAGAATCAAAATAAAGTTAAAACCTCTTTAGAACAGAATGTCCCTTTTGCAACATGTAGAGTACTAGGCTTACTGGTATCTCAGCTGACAGTTGATTCTCAATGCTGTGATGTATAGTGACACTTCCTGGTGTCTAGAAGAAAGGTGATCGTGACTCTCTTTTTATTGACAGCATCTCATCAGTGCCAACAACCTAGTACATTTTGTATCAGAGGAGGAGCATCCCCAAGGGACTATACTGGACCTTGATATGCAGCTTGGTACTAATGCAATATTATAGAGACAACGATGGATAAGATGATTAAAAAGCAAGTCTCCAAACAGAACAGCTAAATAGACACAGTTCATCAATATATTAAATGGGACATTGTTGGGAAATATTATTATTAGCACATAAAAACTGGAATCTTAAAAGTTATGAGAAACAATATAATCAAGTAAAAGTATCTAGGAGGTAAGAAGGAAGGGAATAACAGGGAGGAGGAAATCAGGAAGGGGTAATAGAGCTGTTGCAGGAGAGCTGGTGACTGGGAGAGCTGGTGACTGGGAGAGCTGATTTGACTTCCAGTTCTGTCTTGCTCTGTGGGACTTTAGAGAGAGTCCCTCTCCCATGCTCAGTTTGTTCATTCGTAAATGGGAGCAAATAAACACAGTGTTTTTGGCTTCTGCTCTGAAATGCTTCCCTCCAAGTAATACTAACCATGATCAACTGTGTTAGAGCAGCTGAGACTACAGGCAAGCGATCTCAAGTTTGGACTATTTTAGCTTTCCCTCATAGAAAGAAAAGGTAAAGGGCATCACTGGAGCCTGAGATCGCAGATGCTTCCCCACACAGCACCCTGCTACTTATAATTCTGCCCCAGCTGCACATGGTCTAGGTAAGTATCAGAGAATACAGGGGGTTAGGGGGCTCCTGAAGAAATCACTCTATCTGTTCAGCAATTGTGATTCTTCAGCCATGGTGGAGTGAGACCCCATGGCTGCCTTGGGGTTACTCCTGCTCCTGTAAGCAGCCCCTGACCCACACTGCAAGTAAAGCCAATGGTCTCATTATTCACCAAGCGAGACATAGGTGTAATGATTCATTTAATCTGCTCTCGGTGTCCCATCTGCGAGTAGACCTTTGTTTATACCATCGCACGGAAAGTTCATATGACTACAGCCTTTCCAGAGGGAAAACTTCATTGTGCTGTGTGAGTTGACACAGGTAAGACCTTTTCTTCAGAAGCTGGTGAAATCTCTACAAACCTTTTGTTATTTACCGCCTTTGGGAGAATTAAGTAGTTGAATGCCTTTGAATTCTCCAGAAACATCCCTGATACCTGGTATGTAATAAATGTGAGGGAGAAGGAAAGAATTACAAACATTTAGTAAGGACCTATTGATATTGCCTTCCATTAGACCAGAAAGGCATGGAGGTTGAATGGGCCACACTCAGCATCTTGGAAGAGGACAAAGTTCAAGATCTTACCTATCTACAGAGATGCTCTTTTCCTTGCAATTTACTGGGCAGCACTTTGACTCTTTACTATCCACTGTTTACTTGCTTCTTGCTTGCAATAACCACAAATGTTAAGTATCCCTTTTTATTTTAAATAAAGTTCTGGAAAGATAATCTACACTTCTCAAATTCCAACACTAACCCTCTTTAGTAAGAACATATGGAGAGATATTTTGTGAGATGTTAAGTATACAGCACTATAATTTGCCTATGTTGTTTTCATCACTCCTAGTCAGTTACAACATGAAAACCTAAATTAGACTATTTCAAAATAAAGTTTCTAAGTTTTACATTTTATGCTATTTTAAGTAACATGATGAAACATTGTGCCACCTTGCTCTGTTCTTCTTGGGATATAAAATCAATCCTCTGTCCAGGGAATAATATATATATATATATATGTATATATATATATATATATATATATATATATATATATATATAAAATTACCTTCCCATTAGTTGCTTGGTCATCTGCTTGGCTATTGGATAAACTAGGTTAGTATTAAGTTTTTGTGTTCAAGCAAATCTTATTTTACATAAAGCTATCTCCAGAATACAAGACTAGTGATTGTCTTGGCTAGAATAAGAACAGAAAAGCCATCAATTACCAATTTTAAGTACAGTAATTAAAATTATCAGCTTAATATGGAAACAAAAAGTCTTTGTGTACCCTGAGATTGTTTATACCTGTAGTAAGAACAAACCTGGCAATAAAATTATGAAATAAATCTGTTAGCTTTGGTGTCATAGTGCAAGCTGATATCATGACCAGTGTGTGATAAGTGCTTAGGTAAGATGGAGAAAGTGTTCAATTATAGGGCTAGTAGCAGTGCGCAGATTCAGGCTGCACCTAGGCATATGTGTGTGACACAGACAAAGGTAGACTGTCACATAATTCTCTGCAGTCCAGCACTGGCTAATGAGCACATGATGAGGGTTAAAAATGTGAGATTGCGTGTGACTTAAATATTCTAGAAGTCATATTTCTAAAGTAACAAAAGAAGGGAGTGGGGCTAATTTTCATAATATACTTTAGGTAACCGTGTAGATCTACATCATTTTCATTGTACTTAAATATATAATTAATATGAAAATCACTGACTGTGTATTTTATGTGTTTTTGTAGACTTTACCTTATACTTAGTCATTTTTCCTCACAGCACATCTCAATTTGGACTAATGACCTTTTTTTTTTTTATGTTTTAAATTATTTATTTATTTAATATTGTAGTATGTGTGCATTGTTTTCTTGTGTGTGTGTGTGTGTGTGTGTGTGTGTGCATCATCACCATACACATGTGAAGGTCAGAGGGGCAACATACATGAGTCATGTCTATCCTACTATCATGTATGTCCAGGGATTGGTAGCCAAGTGTCTTGGTTCATTAGATGATAAACCAACAGGAGACCAATGGCTGCTGCCATATTTGATCACAGGGATTTTGGAGATTGTTTTGCCAGACTGTCTGATTCTTCCAGCTGTAGAAATTATTGAAGTCAGTAGCCAGAGCAAAGTTGTCACAGTAAAGCAGAAAGGAAAATATGATCAAAGATTTTATGAGTTAATTCTGTCAGTGGAAATTTGGACTTCCTTGGCTAAATCTACAAAGCAAAGAATAGCCCAACTTATTTTGCCCTTAAGAAAAATGTAATTTGTTCATTTAAAATACAAACTTGGCTGGCTTCCCCTTTCCCTAATCAAATTAAGAATGCGAGGTAGTTGGATTTCATGCGAAACAGAGGGAAATATTCAGAATTCATCTGTATGATGGTTAGAGAATACAAAATGAGGAGGGGGGAAACGAGGTCTTTGGATAAGTCATCAAAGCCTTTGTCACTAAAGCTGGCACTTTCTAGAGAAGCTGTCATCTGACATGCACTATATTGAGTTTGCTTTGGTGGAGAGGTGCCTAGTGGAAGGTAATTTCATGAACTCTGTGAAATGCATAGGCAAAGCCCAGAAGCCACAGCACATGCAATTGCCTTTCTTATTTACTTATGTCATATGGACTATATGTCTGAAGTCCTAAATTAAGAAACTTTTAAGTCCCACAGTCAATTAAATAACAGTTACATTTGACAGCAAGAGCCAAGGAGTTTCAAAAAATGTTAAACCTCTGACATTCAGAAGCCACAATTACATAATATTTCACTGGTGTGTTTAATATTTCCAAAGGGCGATAGTGCTATTCTCACAGGGTCCTCCCAAATCTAGTCACAGCCATAGCCAGTTTCAGGTATATATTCATAGCTCACCTAACCAAAGTATCTGATTGTGCCTGAGCCCTGTAAAGTACTTTTAGGCCTAGCCACATTTAAGTGTTACATCCTCATTTAATAGCTTCCGCTCGGCCTTTCCCCTGCCCATCCAAACCATTGCTTTATCAAGCCCTTCTCACTATTCTTGTAAGTCTAGAATAAATCAGAAATGTATGTTATTAAGTTGCTGAAAATTTTCTGTGTAGAGTTGAGGAAGAACGTTTCAATTCGATCAGTATGGGGGCTCATTATTTTAGGCAAGCTGTCATTTAGGCTCTCTAAAGTAGATTTTATTCTTGAAGTCAAGAACATTGCTTAGTGCAGAATTAATTAATCACTGTAAATATAAAACCTGCAGTATCAGCTCCTATGGTAGGAGAGATTTCAAGAGGCAAGGTTGAAGGAGTCAACAGGCGGCTGAAGGGGCAAGGCTCACACCCACCCACCATCTGATAAAAGGACAATTAAACACTGCACTTCATCATTTTACAGAGCCTGACTTCAAGTACCAGTTGAAGAATTGGAAGGGTCTACTTTTCTAAAGACAGTGTTTCCTTTAGCTTCTGAATGCCTTCTTTTGGTGAGATTTACAAAAAGCAAGGCTGACAAAGAAATGGAGAAAAATTGGAATTTCCTTTGGCTGAACGAAATGTAAAAAAGTAAAACAAAATAGAAAACCCATTTAATTCTTTTAACACTCTGCCAAGTAGAACATGTGACCTGAGTGGGCTCTGAGCGTCCCCAAATACAGCGGCTACTTAAGGATCGTACTAAACAATGGCTCGTGTTCCTCACATTAAAGCTCCTGGTTCTTCTGTTGTAAGAGAAAACACTCACTATCCCCATTTTCCTCCTCTGTTTGTTAAAATGGCTCTGTAATCGTAATATTGTTTCATTTTCTTGTCCCACAATATAAGCTGGACTCAAACATGTTATCAGCCAAAGCATGGGGATCATGTACATATGGATAACGAAACCATTTCGCTTATCAATGAAGATACTGCTGAGATTAACTAACATTTAACAAGCCTACTCTATGCAAGTTACTCTGATTATCTAGTGTGATTACCTTGGATGTGGGCTTTATATAGAACTGTTTCATTTAAGTCTTCCCATTCATGAGCAAAAACTTCCTCACACATAGAAAAGCTTACTAAATTTATATTGTCTTGTTGATACCTCAAACTTTTAAAGTTATATATTTATTTTACAAGGGTACATATATTGGCACTTTTGTCATTCACTTTCCTAAAAGGAAAATGAAGTTCACTGCTTCTCTACCCAACACATGTACAAAGCATTTGTTAGTCTTGCCACACTATAGACTGTGCTCAGCTGGCCTGCATGTGACATGAGAGTCCACAGTTCACAAAAGATCTTAGTCATGCTGTGAGAACTTTATCTTGTGAGCAAGGACAATGTTTACAGTTAGAACAGTTTTGAAGTGATAACGACCAGAAGATCACACTGTAATTGTTTGGAGGTGTCCGTGAGTTACTGAGCTTTAGAAGCAGGAATGGCTTTTGAAAATGATGACTTTTTGTTTTGTTTTATTTTTCTAAGACAGGGTTTCCTCTGTGTAGTCCTGGCTGTCCTGGAACTCATTTTGTAGACCAGGCTGGCCTTGAACTTAGAAATCTACCTGCCTCTGAACCCCAAGTGCTGGGATTAAAGGTATGTGCCACCATATATCCCTTCAAAATAATGACTTTTGAGTGGGATCTTGAATAGTGAGTGAGTCAAAAAGTCAGTATGTGCTGGAGGGCTCCTTTGTTATGTTACTTACTTGGCTAAGACAAGACACTTGGCAACCAAACCAAACCAAACCAAACCAAACCAAACCAAACCAATCAACCAATCAAAATCAACACAAGGGAGTTGTTTATGAGTAGAGTCCATCATGGTGGGGGCTGCATGGCGGCTGGAGCTTGAGGCATTTGGTCACATTTCAGGAATCATCAAGAAGCAAAGGACGGTAGTTTCTGGTGCTCAGCTCACTTTCCCCTTTTCATTCATCCCAAAGCTCTGTTCAGAAGGTTGGTGCTATCAACAGTTAATGTGGATCATTCAAACTCAGATAATCTAACATAGATAATGTCCATAAGTATGCCTGGAGACTCTTCTCCTAGGTGACCCCAGATCCTGTTAAATTGATAATATTCCCCATCACACTTAGTATGTTCTATTTTTTCTGTGGGTGGTCGGAAAGTGTCTTCAGTTATGGAGGAATGTCTGAGGGGCTTTTGACTTACTTAAATATATTTAGCGGAGACTGGTGTGTTTTATCGGTGTCTGCATTTGCCTCTGACATGCTTCTGCAATTATTCTTTCTTTAGTAACAGCAGCCCCAACTTAAATCAGGACAGGTGAGAACAGAAAAGCGTGATGCAGCCTGTATGATCCAGAGAATTAATAATTCAAGAAGTCCCCCATTTATTTTAAAGATATCACTTTGTGATTTATATCACAACAATTATATTTCTAATGGGATTTTAATTGATTTTGAATTCAATTAAAGGAAACCTATTTTTAAAGCCCATCTTAGCTACTGCCACCTCAGGAGTCACAACCAGGTTGGCATACTGTAAGTCATTACAGCACACTGTGTGACCAGCTCAGGGAATTTGGGAATGAGGTATATTTATTGTCCTTTAAAAATTGCCTTGATATGAGTTTGATTTTGTGTTTATCCAGATTATGTCTGCATTTAAAATTCCATTCCTCTGTGTGTATATGTTTGTGTATATTTATATAACAACTGTGTATGTGGGTTTATACATAGATGTCAGAGGATAACCTATGGGAGTCAGTTCTCATCTTTTGTCTTTATGAAGGTAATAGGCATTGAACTCAGGTCATTGGGTATATGCAGCAAATGATTGTACCTGCTAAGCCTCCTTTCTAACATGCTATATCTATTTCTAATAACACAAACAACCAATTTCACTAGACAGTGCTCAATGATCTTTTGGGGGAAATATATTGGTTCTAATTTTGGTATAGGGACATTATTTTTTCTAGGATCAAATGTCTTATTGTTTACATGTTGTGTCTGTGGAATAATATTATTTTCCTCAAAAGCGCACATGGTCTGAACTCCTTAGGAAGATACTCTCAAATGGATTTTTAAAAAGATTTGATTCAGACATATTGCTCATAAACTTAAGTGTATGTATTGTTCTTTGTCCATTGAGTGAATTCAGCAATTGAGGTTTTTCAGAGCCATGATAAAAACCCAGCCTCAGCAGGGCATTGGACTGGGAATGGGATCCTGTTGGAGGGATTGGAGAGTGGATTGTAAGGGATGAGGGTGCTTGCAGCCCCATGAGAGCAGGAATGCCAACCAACCAGAGCTCCCAGGGACTAAACCACTAACCATGGGCTATACATGGACAGACCCATGGCTCCAGCAGCATGTGTGGCGGAGGATGGCCTTGTTGGTCACCGGTGGGGGGAGAGGCCCTTGGTCCTTCCAAGGCTGGACCCCCCGGTTCAGGAAGATGTCAGAGGGGTGGGAAGAGGATGTGGTTGGGGAGGGGGAACGCCCTTGTAGAGGAAAGGGAGGGGGTTAGGATAGAGGGCTTATGGCTGTGAACCCAGGAAGGGGAATGACATTTGGGGTGTAGATAAAAAATATCCAATAAAAATAAAAAAAAAAAACCCAGCCTCAGTCAGATTCCTGCCTTCAGTTTGCTCTGTACTCTCTGTACTGAACTATACAATGACATTTTTGTCAGACTCTGATACTAGCATGAGACTTTTCAGAGTGTTACTTGAATACTTTGTAAAAGATCAGTTCAGAGTCAATATGGAGCCATGTGGTGACAGAAAATAGGAAGGGAGGAGACCAAGTCACTTTGAGAATGTGTGGACAACTTTGTGCAAAGACAGTGAAAAGCTTCCAGAGGGAAACATCTGTAAAGAGACGAGGAATCGCAGGGTTTTAGGTATCAGAACATTTCTATGAGTCTATTAACAGTTCACCCCTTGGGTACTGGTGGGTTCCACATAGCACGGTAGAAACTTCTTTCCATGTTAAAGTCTTAGATTTCAGTGACATATAATATGCACAATAAAGTTTCCAGTGCTCAAGCAGTCAGCATGTAGAGCCTGTAAAGGGAACTTGAATTGAAACAGTAATCTCGTTTCTTTATAACTCCTCACTGACTTATACTTATTAGGTCGGCCATTCATGGAACCACACAGTTGCCAGCTGCTTTGAAAGAGCTAATCACCTGTATATACTTTAAAGTTTTGGTTTGTTTGTTTGGTTTGGTTTGGTTTTAGTCAAAGACTACAGTCATTGTATCCAGGAGTTTGGCTGAAAGAGAAAATTTGTTGTTTATGCATTGGCTTCCAGAGACAGATTTGTTTGTTCTTGTTGGTGGTGTTTTTTTTTTTTTTGCTTTGTTTTGTTTTTATTTCTCTTTTTCCCCCACAGGAAAAGGTAAAAGTGAATGTCAATCATCATCAGAGTTGTGCTTTATAGAGAAGTCTGGGTATCACATGGCTGAGCTGAATGATTTTGTTACCCAGAAAGCATATAAATATCTTCTGGGTTTCAGGCAAGAGACACAAAGACAGGCCAGAGAAACAAGGAGGGAGGAAGAAAGGACGGAGCCAGGTAGGAAGAAGGGACAAGGTGAAGGCAGTAGACAGCACGGAACCAAAGAGAAGGAAGGAGGGAGGAGAGCTGTGTAAAGGATAGGGAATTGTCAAAAGAACCTAAGGCGTGATTTGAAAACACGATCTTTGCCTCCTTCTGTGGGGCTAATGCAATAGTTAAAGTCGAGAGACATTTAAGATAGGGGATTAAGTTCTTCCCTATTTCAGTGAGAATGGAGACAGCACTATGGAATTTCAAACCCTTATAGATTGCTTGAAATTTTGGAGGGAATAATTCAGTGGGAAAGACTTAGGATAGAGCTAAAGTGTATCTTGAAGTAGGCAGTTTACAAAGATCAGGCATAAAAGGTTACTGGTGGCATATATCCATGCCATAGAAAGAATTTGGACAAACTCATCCATATTTCAATGCATTCTGCCACAGCTCTCCTGTGATCTGAAGAAATATCCAAGGGCAAAATGAGGGAGGTAGTTGCCCAGATATTAGATCAAGTTAAAACCTAGAAAGGAAAACGTGGACTGAGATGCTGAAGACTAATGGGGTGGATGAGCAGCAGAACAAAATACCCTGGAAATTTGTTCAGATCAAAACAAAAACAAAAACAAAAAACAAGCAAACCAAAACCCCACGAACTGGTCAGGATTAATTCAAAATAAAACACATAGAAATACATTCATCTTTTGGAATATAAGGCCCTCATGCAATTTGAGTTATTCAAAATACCTGTATTTTTACATAAAATATTTTTATGAATCAAAGTATATAACTCATTAATTTTCCTGCCATTTCAAATGCTATTTCTTCCTTGAAATCTTTGCCATTCCCTTACATGAAGGTTTTATTGACATGTAGTTTTGCTCCATATTTCATTTCTAATTGTTGTGGCTCTTAGAAATTACTAATGCATAGATTCACAGATAAGAAAGGATCTGATGGAGTAACCTTTAAACATGTTCCCCAGAAGATAATACTAAGCTAATAGCTAAGGGGAGGAAATCCTCCATTCACTATTGCATAGAACAATGAGCTATGCAGATCTTTGCTTCTCCTGAGTGTGTAATTAATGCATGTTCATAATGTGACAGAGCAATGTAGTTTCTCACTTGTAAAATAGAGACTACAGTCTCAGGTTGTTAGAGGATGGCATTGGCTGTTCTTCTACTTATCTTGGTTCCATTAGAAGGAACTCACATCCTTGAGACAGTAAGAACCAGGGAGAACAATATTCAAATAATTTTTACTGTGTCACTTTGTTTTGCTCTTAGAATTGGGCATGTTTAATTTCATTCGGGTTTGGCAGAGCCTAGTTAGTTTGAGACTAAGTAAATGGACTTCTGGATTTGAATTTGACCTTATAGGATTAGCTAAAATTGCAATTAGGCTATCAGGAAAGGATTATGTTAAGTTTCCATTTATAGCTCATTTCCAAATGATCAGAACAGCAACATGCTGACTTTTTAACTGTCAGGATATGTATTCATATCCTCATTGTTGTTTGCTCTATTGTAATTGTATCTGTGACTACAGAGTAGGTTGTAAAAATGCAATGGTTAGGGGAGCTAATCACCAGAACACGGGAAATAAACTATTTTATGTTTGTGTCTTTAAGTTGTACATGCTAGATGTGAAAGGCACTATATTCCTTGAATTTGATTATTTTCCTCCCCACTCCTCACCTTTTTCTTTATTTCTTCATCCCACTTCCCTCTCTTCAATCCTTTCCCACTTTCTCTCTATATTTGTACCTTGTCCTCTCCCTCACACATCTCAGAGATGATCAATGATAAGATTCTGGAAGTGTTTTGGTTCCATGTGTCTCCATCATCAAGCCCTAGAGTCATGATTTTCTTCAACCTTTATCACAAGTTGTCTTTATCTCTCACGTTGTCAATTATGGAAATTATGACAATTATTCTATGTTTATAGAATTCTAAAAATACTATAATTCTAGAATTATAGCCTCAATCATGAATTTCACATTGATAATTAATGTATTACAAAAGCTTTGAACACTGAAGAAGAAAAATTATCTGGAGATCATCACAGGCTCACGGATTAGAAGGAGAGAAACATTTATCAAAGAAGTCTTTGTATCTGAGATGATTTCCTTCAGGAATTCAGTGATGGCAAAATAAAGTTAAAAAGCTGGGAAAGAAGACTAACCAAATTCAAGATTCTTCAGGTAAACATAAGAACTGTTTCAAGAAGTATTTTTAATATTTGGTGTTGGCGTTAATAAACTTACTGTATCTCTCTAGTCTGGAGCTTTTTGTCAGGAGAAGGAGAGCAGACCTCTATCCCCACAAAGAGCCAATGTCATGTAATAACCACATCATCAAAGAAGGAATAAAAGGATTCATGAGAAAAGTTTAATCTCCAACTCTTCCCCAAACCTAATCCTGGGAGGAAGCTATGTTATTACTAATATGGATGCAAAAAATCAGACAAAGAAGAGTTGTGTAGAAGAAAGAAGGAATAAAAGGGGTCTCAAGAAAATCCAAATCTTCAACTCTTCCCCAAAGTTCATCCAGCATTCATTCTGATAGAAATGAATGCAAGACATTAGATAAAATCCAACTTACAATGGCTTCAATTTTTCTGACTAGTCTGGTAAGAAGAGATGGGGATAGGAGTCTTACTATATTTCCTGAAAGAAAGATTTGGAAGTCATGCTGAATTTCTCTCCAAGATTCCTGTTTTGGAGAAACAAGAATTTCTTGGTTTACAAAGTTGGAAAATAGGTATTGACTGTGCATGACTTAACCCATTCCGATTTCTCATTCTGGATCAATCAGCCCATAGCCAGAGATTTTCAGATGGCTAGCATATATGTGACTTTGTCTCTGATCCTGGTTCTAATGAAAGAACTGGAATTATGTGTTTTCCTGCTATGGATAAAACATGGATTAAAAACACAGTGTTCTATGATTCTCATTAGTAATAATTAATGTGAATTAATAATGAGTGGTCTTTCTTCCGTTCGTCTGACTAAGGTCTACTTTTGGAAATTTTTCTTCGTTTTCTTTCTATTGCTGTGATAAAGACTGTGAGTAAAAGTAACCTGGGGAGGAGAATTCATAACTTATGGTCACCACAAATGGAAGTCAGGGAAGGAACTCAAGGCTTAAGCTCTGTGCAAGAACTGGCACAGAGGCCATGGAGAGGTGCTGCTGAGTGGGTTGCTTTCCACTGCGTGCTCACCTTACTTTTTATACAACACAGATCCACCTCCTCAGGGTTTGCACTGCCCACAGTGGGTTATGCACTCATACATACATCATTAAATAACAAAATGCCCCACTGACTTATCTATAGACTATGTGATAGAGTCCCTCTTCCCAGATCATTTTAGGTTGCATCAAGGTGATAGGAAACTAACCCAGCTAGAATCTTGATTATAGCATGAGAAAGCATGGGACTGCACATTGAACTGGCTTCTCCTTTACTTTTACTTACTGCCAACTTTTCCATTGATTCAATTTTTGCTCATTTCTTTAGACATATGTAAGATTGTTTACCATCTCAAACTCAATCATATGAAAAGGGTTTATATATCGTAGAGATGAAATAAATGCAGTGGAAAATGTTGTAGTAAAAGACAACATCGACATTGGAGATAGCCCTGGATTCAAATTCCATTCTCTTGCCTAACTAGTTATTGACCCAGTTATTCATCTAAGTTTTTTGTGACAAAATCTATCTCCTAGGGTTGTGAAGATTAAATAAGATAAGATCTATCCCATACTTCGTTATCTCTCTATATCACTGAGGCGGCATATAGTAGAATTCAACTGTGAGTTATTCTCCACATTTCTCTCCTGTGGAACAGGTAATGTTTATTAATATTCACCCTATACTCTCACACAGTCACATCCTCTGTTCATCCAGAGCACCTCCTCACTTCGTCATAATCACTTGACCTATTGTGGAATGAAGAGTAGGTTTTGTTGGGAATGCCAATGAGTCAGTATTCCATCTATCACCTAGACACTATGAAAATTATACTTTCTTGTGCCTTACCTACACAGCCCCATTGGAATGCTGCACTTTCCTTTAGGATATACTCACGTTTTAGAGTGTGATAAAATTATCCCAAGAAAATCAAACTCCTCATTTGCAAAATTGTTGGATTGTATTTATAAGATGCACAAGGAATTCTTTTTCTGCTGCACAATTCTATACTTCTGTAAAAATGTCACTGTATCATTACCCTTAAAACTATTTTGTTTACAGGTCTTGCTCCATGTAATTTTCCTAATAATTGGCCCATGCTTGTGTTTACAGTGCTTTTATATTTTTCTTTCATTGCATGGAAAGATAGGGAATAATAGAATTCTTTTCGCTTACCAGCAAAAATATTGCCTCAGTGAATTATTATGAAACTATGCAGGAACACTGAAGAAACCTATTTAAATGTGCTATCTTTGTGGTTAGGGCTCTATTGATTAATTATCTCATTCAAGTTGAATTTATGGGGTTCAACTCTGCTGATCCCCACAGAGCAGGTCATTAGGAAGGATAAGCTGAAATTTATAGACTTGAGTGGAAGCTGCTGTCTACAGGTAGAATATCCTCATTGCAAGGGAAGCCTCAGTGGCTCTCAAGGCCTTTCAGTAGATTGATTCAGCCACAAAGAAATTATCTAAAACAAACTTGCTCACTCAAAATCAACTGATCATGGAGTTTCATCCTATCTTCCAAATGCTTTGCTAAAAATCACCTAGATCAGTGTTTGATTGAACTATAGCTAGCCACAATGACACAAAATAACATCACAGTCATCAACTGCAAAATCTTTGTCAATCAGAGATGGAACTTAGAGATTTCCCCAAATTACAACCTATATATGGTGGGAGACACTGTTGCTTTCAGCGCTAATGTTTTCAGCTCCTTACACACAAGCTTTCCCATGCCATCCGAGATCCAGCACTCTGGCTGCTATTACATCTCTAGCATAGACTTTTGTGATGAAATGGGTTTTATTTTATTCTGTAATCATGTGAATGGAGGGGAGAACCCAAGAATACAGAAGTAAAAAGAAATATAAATGAATCATTAAAGGTTACTGAGTTAGTTGTTTCTAACGTAGAACTCATTGAAGGCAAGTTTCTTGAAATAAAATTCCTAGGTAAATACACTATCATATATCATTTATGTATACATGTATGCATCTATCATCTATCCTTCATTATCAATCTTTAAATCATTGATATATCAATTTTCAATTGCCTATCTGGTTTATGTATAGAACATTTTATTAAATATATAAGTATGGGATATATACATGTGTACATATTTTAAAAACACAACCATTATATATGTACAGTTAAACATGCTTAAATACAGAGTTTCTAAAAAAAAGATGAAAGGGAGAAATGCTAGAAATATATTTAAAAGCTTTTTTGCTTCTAGATACTTCAGAACTCTTTGTATGTTGACTTCGTTGTCTTCCAAAGGGACATTTGGAATGTTACCTTCATATAGTGCAGTTGACCATGAGATAACTTTATTTATGGACTAAGTCAATGAGTTATTATTTACTGTAATGTACATTTAAAATGCACCAAAATATTTTTTATGGGACGGGAATGAGAAGAATTAGCAATTAAGCAGCTGTTGCAATCCAGTTGAACATTGTATCATCACATGCCATAGGTGGCATACAGCTCTGAAATTGTGATTTCAAGCACTTGTCCAATGGATCACGCTTTTGGTTTCCTTTCAATCACATGATGGTCAGCACCTCCTGTATAGAAGAAGTTACTGTCTCACAACACAATCGACCTCACTGTCTTCATTATTAGATTGATACTATAATTTGTCATTGTCAAAGGTCTCCAATGATAACGATTCTAAATGGAAAACCAACAGGCTAACACGGAAAGCAATGCCAGACAGCATGGTGTGACAAGCACATACAGAGTACAGGTTGTGTATATACAGGAACTTACAATGATCATAATTTTATAAATTGGCATTTTTTGAAATGAGGTCATTCTTCTGAGTGTGAAATAAAGGGACTCCCACATACAAAGGTATGAAGATCAGGAAAGTCCTAACCCGGAAGACTGAACATTAAATAAAATTACAACAGAGGGTGTGAATTGGATGAGAGAAGAAAGGTGTGGCGGGTTAATGTGTTGCTTCAGGATTTATAGAATGATATCATAAGTCCCATGTCTTAATGATGTGATGTATTATAATACAGAATCCTTTCAAAGGCACATGAGTTGAAGTGAGGTCAGAGTGGACCATATTCCAGTATAACTGGAGTAAAACTCACAAGTAATGAAAGTTACCAAAGAGAATTGGGCTAAGGTAGTCACCTATAAGCTGAGATAGGTTATTGGGGATAAATCTATTCCTTTTAGCCAACTCCCTGCACCAAAGCAACCAGGCTTGCCAACATCTTGGTGTTGGAAGCTTGTCCTGCAGAGACATTATATTTCTGTTGCATATGTGACTCCGCCTGAAGTACTTTGAGAGCCCTAGAAATCACCTGTAGAAAGCAAAGCTGAACTGGGCATCCAGGCTAGAACCCTTCAGTTATGTATTCATCATCCTGAGTGGTTGGAAATGTTTGAAGTGTCCTGAGGTACTTACCAAACTAACTGGAGGGAGATGGAGCAATTTCAGGTTCAGAGAGGCGTGGCATTTGCAATCCAGATCAAGGTCTCCATCAGTGGTCTGGGCAAAAGATTTTGACTTCTAGCTTCAGTGAGGAGTATGGGGATGGTTTGGAAAATATTGAAAAGTTAACCATGGTCAATCTGAGGACATAAATAAAAACAATGAAGAGATCAGAGGAGCAACAAGATTGTGGTAGGACTTTTTGTCCTTGGTTGAGCACAATGGAAGGGTTTGGGATTTTTCCATTTTATGGTTCATGTGGCTTTTTTTAAAAAAATATAAATTATTTAATCTATTTTTTATAGTCTAGTTGTTATCCACCTCCCCGTCTGCCCACACACAGCTTCTTATCCCATTCTTCCTCCTCCTTTTCCAAGAGTACATCTCATCCTCTCACCCCATCAGGCTGCCCCATTGCCTAGGGCCTCAAGTCTCTCAAGGGTTAAGTACATGCATCTTTTCTCACTTAAGCCAGACTAGGCAGTCCTCTGCTGTATATGTGTCAGGGGCCTCATATCAGCTGGTGTATGCTGCTGGCTAGTAGCTCAGTGACTGAGAGGTCTCAGGGATCCAGATTAGATGAGGATGCTGGTGTTCCTATGGGGTCACCCTCCTCAACTTCTTCCTGCCTTTCCCTAATTCAACCACAGAGTTCCTCGGCTTCTATCCATTGGTTGTATACAGTTCTTAATGGTCTTTGCTTCTTTGCTCTGTACATGCCCCCCCCATCTACTATTTCTCTTCATTTCTTTTTGTCTTATTGAAATACAATTGGGAAAATAACAACATGTAAAGACATACAATTTGTGTTACAATATATATTTCAAAATGATTGCTATGGTCAAGGTAATTAAAATTTCTGTCATCTCACGGAGTACATGTCTATTGAGTGAATGCATAAGGTATACCCTTGTAGCAAATATTGTATATACAATACATTATCATTAGTTATGGTCAACACCCTGCACATTAGGTGTCCAGGATTTCTCAGAAATTGCCATTTTTATGATCCTTTTCCTGTAAATACCTGCCTTTAAACAACTGTTTGTGTTTTTTCTTTGTAAAAGAGTTTTACTTAGCACATTAAACAATAAGTTTTATTATGCTGTTTTTATGCTTTATAAGCCACATTTGTCTCAGGTTTACCTGTCATTACCCTCCTGTGTCCCTTCCCACACTAGCTCTATTTTCAAAATCACCCCTTTTCTGCTTTCATGTCATGTTTATATCATGCAGAGTAAGATACAGCATCTGCATATAAAACATTTGATATTGGTCTTTGTTCCATTTCATTTTGCTTCTTTTTAAATATTTGGTTACTTTGTACTTGTATCAAACTTACTAAAATCATAGTCACCTTATCACCTCTGTTGTCTTGTCCCCTTTCACTCTCTTGAGTTATTTACTGTGCCCAACTAATCCTCTTTCTACTTCTATCTCTCTCTCCCATCTCCCTCTATCTCTGTCCAGGTGGTCACAGCCACTGTGTGCTCATGAATGCAACAGCCATGTCATATCCAGAAGATGGCATTTCATGGAAGTCTTCATCATCTGGTACATCTTAAAGTTTTTCTGCCCCATCCCCTGTGATGATACCTGGGCTGCCGAGTAGATGATATAGATGTCCTTTTCAGGGCTGAGCACTTATCCTTAAGTGCCAACAAATAGTATTTGCCTTTCTGTTTGAAATTTTTTTAAACTTAGCATCATGTCCCAAATGTTTACCCATGTTGCCACAAATGGCAGAATATTTATGCTTTACAAGATAAATAATATTCTTGGGTGCACGAGTGTGAGGATGCAGCATTTTCTTTATCTATTTGTACATTGACAGTCAGGTTGAAGATTGGTTCTAATGCTTTCATTCAATTGGAAATCTGAGTGTCCAGTCGCTGAAGGTCCTTGTCCCCAATTGGTGTTTGTTTGGTGAATAAAGATGCCAATGACTAATGGCTGGTCACAAGGTGGGACACTTAGGGTTGTGCTTGTAGGACACAGAGAGAAATGGGAGAATTGCCAGCATGCTGTGCGAGATGGAAGAGGAGAGCTGCAGGAGAGAGAGCCCATGAGCCATGTGAGATTTTGAGTAAGTGACCACTGGCTACCTCCAAGATTAAACCTGGGTTACAGCAGAAGGTTTAAGAGTGTCCAGCCTTTGAGGTAGCCAAGGTGTTTTCAAAATAAATTAGTGTGTGTGTGTGTGTGTGTGTGTGTGTGTGTGTGTGTGTGTGTGTGTGTGCCTTTCATTTGTGGATCCAAAGATAGCTCCTGGGCGGGTGTGTGCATGAGATCTGCTGGGAGCACAAAGCAGTGTAGCAGAAACTCACGACAGCATAGTCACTTAGGTTATTTCCAATGTCTTGGCTATTGGTTAGCCTCAGTGAACAGAGGAATGCACATATCATTTCCATCCTCTTGTGGAGAGTTACTGACTTATTTTGTGTTGTGGAAATGCTCCATATTGTTTCCCAACCAGGGACCTTCCTTGTACCAATCTCAGTAAACGAAGCCTTTGGCCCAGTCATTACCTGAGGGTACTCGCACATTCTTCTAAGAGAAGTTGACTCCTTTTCAAAATACTGCCACCTCAGTCTTCTGAGTGTACACTCTGTTTGAGAGATAGTTCCGGGTTCTGGATTTGCAGGACTAGGCCATGTGCTTATTGTGGTCTGTTGTTAGCTGCTCACTTTAACTCAGAGCATCCACAGATGACTCATTCTGAATATGGCTGGATCTTATGTGCTTGGGTCTACTACTTCTTCCTCCAGCCTGCCACAGTTTCTAGTATTTAGTAGGCGCTTACTTAATGGTGGATAATTAAGAAAATTGTTTAGTGTGAAACTAGTGTATCTTGGTAATTTTATAAAATTTAAACTATTTCATTGTCTATAATTTCATTTTCTATAAAAAAGAATCATATCATACATTTATGGTTAAGATATTACTTATAATAATAATATCAAAAATAATGAAATTTCAGGAAATATGACAAATGGGCCCACAGATGGTTAAGTGAATGAAGGTGCTTGCATTAATGCCTCAGGACCTGAATTTGATCACTGGGATTTTCATGATGGGAGGAAAAACCCTGATCCCACAGGTGTGCTTTGATCTCCATATCTGAACACACACACACACACACACACACACACACACACACATACACACATACACACATATCACATAAATACATGTAAAATCATGTAAAATACTGAATTGTGAAAAAGGCTAGAGTTTAATTTCCTATTTTCTTAAAGAAAAACTTTTGATTTGTATAATATATTTTTAACATTTTTATATTTTATATAGGTATTTAATATTAAAAAACAGAATAATGTGGACAAAAGAACACCAGGAAAGAAGCTCTCTGAGTATATGCAATTTCCTGTCCCCCACCCCTTTTGCGGCATGAGAGTGTGATGTGCGACAGAGGATAAGGCAGCCTCCGACCTTTGAATAGCTTAAACATTTAGACACCTGATGGCAATCTTTCATTAAATTTGGTGTCCTCGCAGTGGTTCTGGCAGGAATGAGAAAACACAATTTGTTTTTCCTTAGCAATCTTCATACCGAATATCTGAAAATGTTTCCCAGTGACAGACAGAACTGAGAGCTTAATATCTTTCCAGATGAGCATGGTAGCTTTCACCAAGGGAAAATGATGTGGGTGGACGAGTTCAGTGAAAAGTGAAGAGAAGAGGAGAGGAAAATGAAGTTTATGCATGGTTCAGGTACAGTTAGGGACTTGAGCAGACTACTTAGAGCGAATGCAGGGTGTGATGCTAATGGGCAGGAAACATGTTCAGTGAGGTTTATGTTGTGTTAAAATGCAGTGTAATTTTGAGCTCTCTCTCTCTCTCATCTCTCTCTCTCTCTCTCTCTCTCTCTCTCTCTCTCTCTCTCTCTCTCTCCCTCCCCCACCTCTATCTCTCTCCCCTACTTCCTAGATTTCTTCGACTGCTCTTGCCTCAGGCTTGAAATAAAAGATACGATTTTAGGCATCAAGGTATATATTTCTCCTCAACAGAAATGAAAAGGACAGAATTAATTGAGAATGTGGTCAAACTTTCTGTTGTCTTCCTTCTCCTTCCTTGGATCAAGTTTTCTGTGACCTTGATAATATAATATCAGCCGAAAACTACATTCATCAATCATCTCTGTATTCAACCCAGGTGTGCACACTGCAGGTTTGACTGTCCTGCATAAATCAAAGCACCCAAGTCACGGAGAGTTTAGTAAAATAACTTCCACCTCATACAAGTAGGCGTCTACTGACCCTTTTCTATAAAGAAATATAGCCCTGAGTAGCAGGGTGTGTGTCCGAGAATGTGCACAGTATCATTGTTTATCAGCACAAAGCTACAAGATGCTATTCTAAAGATGACCAGCAGGAGGCAGACAACCATATCGTGCTCTATTTATTCAGTGAGAAACAACTATGAAAATGAGGGAGCTAAGTCAACATGGCTTGATGGGAATCCATAACATGAGTTTTCACAGCTCCAAAGAACATATGGTTCTATTTGTCCCTATTTCAAAAACAAGCAAACTATAATGGGAGCATATATGTACAAATACATCTATTTAAATGTGTATGATAAATCTGTAAACAGAACAATGAGCAAACTGTAGATCAGTGAAGAGGGCAATCATAATCTGGCATCTGTGCATGCATCTTACTCAGCCTTGGGAGTGACATTTCTATTCCTTTGAGGGCTGTTATGATGAACTAATGTTTAATAATCATTTTTGTCATTCTTTTCATTCATAGGCCCCTTACTTTATAAATTACTATAAGCCGCTTCTTTAAGTGGGAAGTTATTTTCTAAATAGTTATTACACTTTTAAATATTGTCTTTTCACTTTAGCTTTTGGTATGAGATGCAGAGTTTTTAAAATAAGGAAACAGTAAATTCCCCCAGCAACACTTATCGAGCAGCCCGTCCTTTCTCTGTCTATCTGTAACACCCACTCAAGTCATTCATCAAATTTTCATATATGCCATGGGCCTGCTTCTGGCTCTCTACGCTCTCCCACTGCTTTTGACAGCCTTCCTCAGGATCTCCCTCGTTCCTCTCACTTCTTGTTCAAACCACTCTTCACTTGATGACTAGAGTCAGGTTTAGAGTGGTATGTGTTTGTCTGTGTGTGTGTGTGTGTGTGTGTGTGTGTGTGTGTGTGTGTTAATATCTGTTAACATGTGTGTATGAACATCTGCTTATGTAAATTTTCTTTTAAAGTGCCAACTTGTTTGTCCTCAGCCTTTTAAAATATAAATGTCCTTACTCTAAATCTCTGTCATTTGCTCCTCACACTGTTCCATGCACGGATGAAGCACTTGGAGTTGAAGAGGCAAGGAGACTCCTCACTCAGTGAATGGGGAGAAGAAGCAGTGTGCCCTTGCTGCAGGAACCAGCCATGTTTCCACTCTCCACTTGTCAGTTTTCCCTCAGCGCCCCTCCTGATTTGCAACCCAGGATTTTCCTGTTTTTGAAAAGAACTAGGCATCTTTAATGTAATCTTTTCTGTTGTTCTCTGTTCCCCTACTCTCCTTCATTAATGACTTAGCACAGCCTTTATTCTATGAACCCTCAGCACCTGCCTTCTTCAGCCCAAGCTGCTTCTGCCTATGCTCTACTCCATGCAAAGCCCTCCATGTCTGCTGCTTCTGACCTCATTTCTGTACGTGAGAACCTGCAGAGACCTCCATGGTCAAAGTGCTTGGAGTCCCAACACCTTCTTACTACACAGAACTCAAGTGAAAACATTGTTGATAAGAACTTATTTGAAAGGGAAAAGAACTTTCAAAATGAGACCAAACATCAGTATGGGTGTTCTTTCTAGGTTTCAGACACACCTACCAGTTTCTCTCTTCTGTGTTTCCTGTCTATCTCACTGGAGATGTTGTGTCATCCTCCCAGTACACTATAGTTCTCCTTCAAATCCTATGCCAGATTATCTTGATGATCTTCCTCCACCTCACCCCATAATTTCCTTTCCCTCTATTTATTTTCTCTTTATAGAGAAGCCTCCCTTATCTATATTACTCTTCCCACTGGTCATTATGGTGGGATGAATAAGATAAGCCTCTATTCCATTAACCTTTTTTCCCCAAATACTTCTTTTATCTAGACCTCTCTCTCTTCTCTCCTATTTTTTGTGTTTCTTGTGACAGGGTGCTACTATATGTCTACTAGGTCTCTCTCCCTCTCCCTCTCCCTTTCCCTCTCCCTCAATAAAGGATTCTAGTTCCTCTTATTATTTTGATCTCTGATTATCTCTGTGCCACCTCTATTAGAGACACTATCTCTTCATATCATGCCTAAGATGTAAACCATAGTTTTTACTATTATATCAGCTTATCATGAGAATGAAGAATATTTGCCAGTATCTGAATTTTGTTCTCATGTTTTATGTTAGGTAATTTGTCCCTACTAGAATGTTAGCATCCTAAGTGGACTAACCTTTCCTCCACTATTGTGCCTACCCTTGCTGTGATGTGGCTGTATGGGTACAGGAACCTTAATCAAGCTTTATTCTCATCAGCTATAAATTTCACATAGTTATTCACCACAACAGACCATATAATTATTTTTATAGAAGCAATGAAAATGTACATTCACCTGATAATATGTTATGAGTCTTTCTTACTTCATGGTCTGATTTCTGAATAGGATGATTATTTTTACCCCTAACTTGTTATTTTTCTCATATTAAAAGAAGCACTACTTTCACATAGCTTAATAAATGTAAGAGATAATTATGCTCAGTGGCTTTCTTCATCCATCCCACATTAAGTCAGTCACCATGTTCTATTGATTTTACTCTGAAGTCTATTTTATATTCATGGATCTTTCTCCTCCCCACTGTTACAGCCCCAGTCGGGTCTCCCCTTGTTTCTTGCTTAGCTTTCTAAAACCAGTCCTGGTTGGTTTCTCTATTTTTCTCTTCCTACAAATGTCATCACACAGAATCAGGGAACTGTATATACTAGAGGTATGTTGCTACTCTCCTGTGTGTGGCTCTTTACTGCCTTCCTTGCACACTTGGATGGACTCCAAGCTCCTAAAAGTAATGTGCTAGTCACTACATGTACTTCAGCCCCTTCAACATCAGCATTTTTCATTGCCTGTTTCCCATTGGGTGCCATTCTCTCCCCAAAGCCTATGTGATACTTGGAATGAGAAAGCTGATTAGGCCTTGCTCTACATTGCAGGTGGGAAGTCAAGGCCAGGGACAGAGTCAGGTTGGATGATGACCAATATTAAAAATGAGCGTATGTTTCTCTTTGTTCCACAGTTGTTTCAGTCAGATGGTCATCGGCTGGTACCAACTCATCTGGATGATTCACACAGTGGTAAGAGGATTCCCTAGGTACCCAAACCTTCTGAGTATCAGATTCTGCCTAATTTTCATGTTGCTATTGCATTATTGCCATCCTCCACCATGGTGTTCTGTCTATAACAGACAATGATAAATCATCTATAACACTGATAGATCATTTGTGTTAACCAGGTCTGGGTTACTTTGCAACTCAAATATTAGTGTATGTAGAGCTAGAAGGGAAACATTTGGGGAAGAGGTAAGTTTTCTGTACATAAGGAGATAGCTTATGTGTGGCTGTAAATAAATTTAATTGACTACCTATTTTATATTAAGTAGTATCTTAAAATGATAATTTATTAATAGTAATGCATTTTCATTATTACTATTAGGAAATTTATTGTTTTTTCTTCCTCCTCCTCTTCCTCCACCTCTCTCTCCCCCTCTCTCTTTCTATGTATGTATATATGTATGTATGTATGTATGTATATAAGTATGTATGTGCAAGTGTGAGTGCATATACATGCATGCCACAATGTTTCGTGGAGGTTACAAAATTACAAAACAACTTTAGAAGTCATGACTCTCCTACTATTCTAGTGTTCAGGTTTGTGTGTCTCCTATTGAGATGCTTAAATATTTTGAACATAATTAATTGGACTGTTATTATTCCTGTTATGATAGCTAGGAAAACTGAGGTATAGAGAGGTCAGAATTCACCCAAAATCTCACAAAAAGTAGAGTAACTCAGGGACAAAGCAGTTGGCTTGCTTCTAGAGATCATCATGTTAGTCACAATACCATGAGACTTTCAACTAAGATTTTCAGAAGAAGGATTTTTAGATATATAAGAGAGGTCCATAGTATAAGGCAGTGTGGTAACTGCTGGGATCCACTAACAGTGACTTTTTAGTTACCATTGGTAGATATTTTCAAATATGCTTTTATCTTCATGACACATGAATTTCTAACTTAGAGAATTCTATCAACCGCATCACCTTGTAAAGCATATTTTACCTTTCAGATTCAGTTTCTTCATAAATAGGACATAGATAGTAATATCTTTATTGATGTTACAATTAGTTTTAAATTGTTAATGTGTACCAAATGTTCTGCATATCATTGGCCAATATGAATGCTGTTTTAAGCTTTCAGAGTGTAATGAGAGGACTATTATAAAAAACGACAGATATAAATTAAGGAAGAAACTATTTCCCTTCACAGTGATGCCCTACAGGCACCAGTACACTTCAGTTGGGTCTGACCAGAACTTTCTGAATGGTATAAAGAGAAATAAAAACAATCTTATTCATCCATTTCTCACTTTTCTCAAGGTATGTGTACCATACTAGCCCATAGTTTCTACTGATAATCATCTTCCTACTCTGAGATGAACCTCTCCCATACTGAAATAGATAGATACTGCTGAAGGCAAATAAGGCAGATGGCAAATAACTGGATCCTTAATAATGCCAACAAGGCATTGGTTCACCCAAATATGAGTCCTGTCAACCTCTACACACTTCACTATGGGAGTCCATACTGGAGTTTCACTTTTGAAATCTGTCTGAGCTGAGACTTTTGGTTTCTGCTAACTGTAGGGGATTCTAGACAGGAGGGATGCCCATGCAAAGCTTTGCAGAGAGATAGCATGGGGTATGATGAGTCTGGAAATATTACATTGAGAAATGAGGCCAGAAGGTGGGTCAGTGGCAGCATTTCAAGGGCACTGACTTCCATTTTAATGAGTTTGGATTCTAGCCTGTAGGCAGTAGGGAGCAACATTTTTTTTTTTTTTAGCAGAAAAGTGACACGATCAGATTTGCATTTTAGAAATATGACTTTAGCTGTGAGGTTGAGTTTGGATATGAGTAGGGATGGCTGCAAGCAGAGGCAAGAGTCAGTAGGTAACTGCCCTGAAATGGAGTATTGGGTTACTAAACTTGGACCACAGGTATGGGGATAGCGAGGTAGGAACCTGATCTCATTTTCTTCATAGAATTAGTCTGCCATTATGCATTCCCTGTTGTGGATTCTCCTTGGCTGTTAATGCTGGATTCACAGATGCTGCTCTCATGGCAGCTGCAGACTAGCAGACAGGCGACTCCTCCTTTGCAGGTGCATTGAGTGCTGAGCCTTCAAAAGATGAGATGCGAGGCAAGAAGCTCTGTAGCCCAAACATTCTCATCTATCATTGTTTATTCCTCATGGAAATTCTCCTCGGCTGGATACTAACAAGGAGAACCAGAACTGTGGTCGTCATAGACCACAGCTCAGCGGGCCATTGTATCTGTCCTCCTGAGTCGTCTGGCGCATCCCTCAGCTCTTCCCAAAAACAAGAGATGGCCCAGCAGGGAATTTCAAAATATTGTAATGAAGTTCATGTTTGTTACTTCTTGTGCCAGAAAAGTACCCATGTAGAAACCTCACATTTGTTTTCATGTGCAACTCTTCTGAGATCTTTCTTTCAACAGATAAGTATTGCAACTGTATGAGGGCAGAGATACACGAAACCCTTGAGATTTTGGATTTAAGGCATAGACTTATACATTTTAAAACTTAGATCCTCATGTCCAGTATTTAGCAGTTTGATCTCAGTTGCTACACACAGTTCGGTACAAATTTGGATGATCAATTAAACATCTGTTAATTAAACCAAGGGAAGGGTGTTACATATATATCGTGCTAGTTTTCTCTTGAACTCCAATGTGATATACATTGGAATATATAGAGATCTATGGAGTTTAGCTAGGCAATTCAATTTCTGAGGTTTTCTTTGTAACTACTATCACCAACACAAGTAAAGTTCATTCCTACATTTACTGTGCTTTGATGGGACAATAGTATTGTTTAATTTTTGTTTTGTTTTGTTTGTGGAGGCATGGTGTCTCTGTGTAGCCTTGACTGTCCTGGTACTCACTCATTAGATGAGGCTAGCCTCAAACTGAGAGATACACCTGTCTCTGCCTCCCAAGTATTGGGATTAAAGGTAGACACTGGTAGTTTTATTTTATCTTTCAATGTAAAGGATTGGAGTTGAACTTAGAGGTTAGAAACTCTAAACTATACCCCCTAATGTTATTAGCCCATGAACTCATTTGCTTTGTTTGAAACTAAAGGTAATAGAAATTGTTTCCCAGAGTGCTGAATGAGATCTCACCATGTGGAATCTGCCACCAGAAAGGCATCTCAGATCCCAGTTTATAAGATCAGAGTGATCACAGCAACATCTCTTGTGGCTGTGGTGAAAAATGCTGTCCTCTGAGAATACTAGTCATGACTATCATCATGATCATCATCATCAGAACATTTTGACTATTTGAAAAAAAACCCTTCAATATTGGGCCTGAAAGACTTCAACCACGCCTCCCTGCCAAATGCATAATTTTCAAACTACGTTGACTTCCCCTTCTACTTGTCTCTTCTACCGTTTGCTTATGAGCACCTCCCTGCTCATATCCATCATATATATATATATATATATATATATATATATATATATATATATATTCAATTCTTTACTGGTTTCTTAGCCTTTCTCCCTATGCATTCTAGTTTTTTTGGTCTCATATTCTTGGAGGATAACAGATAATGTCATGTGTGAAAGAAGCTGTACAGCTGTGGATAAATCATTATCTATACTGGAGTAAGACTTCCTGGCGATGTGGCTGCTTTAGGTTACCCATGCTCCAGGAACTAACTCATTACCCATACTTTGAAACCACAGTAAGGTATGGTTTCCTAAGTTTCATATTGCTAGAATTCTACTTTGGTACCAATTAGATATCCTATTTAAGGTAACTAGATAGTTTTTTAGGGTAGTCTCAATTAAAGATTATGCAACAGATTGATGATTAAAGTAATGCATATAAAATGCATTGAGTGCTGCTTGGACACAGGTTAAATGTTGTTCATTGTCACGTGGTAGTATAGAGACTTGGGGTTGCTGTCTACCGCTAGCATGACTGGCCCAATGATATACTGGTATGCCACGCTAATTCTTACTATGTTGTACTTCACAAATGTATGAGATTGTCAGAGCAAAGGAAGAGAAAGGATTTTTTTTTTACTAATTCTTGTAAATATGCACAAAAGAATGGGTCAAGGGCTTCATTCTTATCCAAAGGAGATGAGTGGATTGAATTTTTTGGGGATCTGGAAAAGCAAAGTTTCCAGGTTTCTCGGGAATAAGATACAACCAGAGAAAAATATAGATTCACTTTTTCAAAAAGGCAGACCCTTTAAATGGAAAGATTTCAAATGATTCTTGAATGGACCATAAGAGAGTCAACTGTCAGCATACAGGTACATAACCAACAATTCATACATTCATACACTTTTCTGATACTCAGTGATTAACAGCAGATAAAGATTAATCTCTTCTGCCTTTGGAACTAGAATGCATAGGCAGAAAGGCTAAGAAACCAGTAAAGAATTGACTGTATGTATGATGGATATGAGCAAGGAGGTGCTCATAAGCAAACAGAAGTAGGAGAGACAAGCAGAAGGGGAAGTCAACATGGCTGAGGGTACATTGGGTACATTCTCTGCTTATAATTTCAAATTCTCAGTGCTCTTGAAATTGATGTCATGGGGACAAGAAGGATCAGGCAGGAGGTGTTGGAAGTTTAAAGGGATGGAATAAAACTGTCACCTAGAATCATGGGAGAGAAAACCGAATTGGGAACTGTGGTGGGTTTGTCAGTGGCTTTAAGGACTCTCTTGAGAGCACTGGTAATGATTGCAAAGTGACATGAATAAGCATGTGTGTACATTTTTCTCCAGCTACTTTCAATCACCCCGGTGTGAGCACAGAGAAAGTGAAGAGTTAGATTTATTAAATGTTGGGACTTTGCCAGGGGATCACGATTGACGAAGAGAGGTGAAGCAGCTTGAACCTCTTTGCAAAGCACTGTGGAAGGATATAGAGAAACAAGAAGAGAAGTGTGAATAAGTTATAGAGAGGAGGTGTAGGAAGAGGAAAAGAAAACTGAAATGGAACCTGTGTCCATGACAGCATCTTGAGAATTGTGTGGTTGAAGTTGGGTGTAGAGTATGATAAATAGGGCAAACAGAGACCTTTGACAAAAGGTTCAGAATGCCAAAATAACTCTTCATGTAGATATTGGAAATATTTTTCTTGTCATGTTTCCATCATGACAGGAATTATACTGGGTTGTGTCATAACTATTGACATTATCATGGAAGGAAGAAATATGGCCAAGGCCAGGCTGTAAATGATAGAAATGGTAGAAGTGTAAGGAGGGAGGTAAGTATGAAGCTGGAATCTCAGGGAGTGTGACGGTGCTCTGGAGAGATCCAGATATACAAGGATGACTCCTGTATCTTGGTCCACTAGTATAAGCAGTGTGGAGGCATGAAGGGCCATTGCCTATGAAAGCTATGCTGCATATGGTGTGTTCAACAGTTTGCATTCCAGAGCAACTGGGAATAAATGGAGAGTTGCTAAAGATAATAGATAGGTTCTAAGGCTGTGGAGGAACGAGAACTAGAACCAGATTGAACTACAAAGGATTATGAGGAGATGAAGGATGACTCGAGAGGTAGAGTGTATGTTCTTGACTGACATAAATAAAAGTGAAAAACAAGAGTAGACCACCACTCAAGTTCCTGGATTAGGTTTTTTGTAGGGGTAAAGCTGCTGGGAAGGGAAGGGTGAGGGTCTAGATTGAGCACTTGACCAGTACACTGGAGTGGTTTGAATAGGTTCAGTTCCCATAGACTAGTGAGTTTGAATGCTTGGCCCACAAGGTATGATACATTGATAACTGGGACTAGGGCATTGCTGTAATAGGCATTGCCCATGCTTTTGTTTGGAGGAATATGGATTTCGGAACTGAATTTGGAAAGCTCTGGCCTGCTTTAAGTGGAACTGAATGTGACATCTTAGTAGGAACATGAAAGACATTGGTGCTGACAATGATGTGTACTGTGCGGATCTGGCCTAAGACATTTCATAGAAGAATTTCAGTATGTGGCCAAGAGATTGTTATTGTATTTTGGTGACGATTGTGACTGCTCTTGGGCCTTAGATGAAAAGTCTGCCTGAGGCTAAGGTGAAGAGATTCAGACTAATTGACAAAAGAAGTCTCAAGTCAACCAAGTTTAGACTTCATCTTGTGGTTCACGACGAGGAGCATTTTAATCAAATGTAGCAAGCTTAGAAAGGAAAAATGCAAAAGGTATGACTCAAGCAATAAAAGGACACCAGGAAAGTGCAAAGGAGATAAATCACGTGTTCAAGGATAGTAAATGGAATTAAAGGAGTGTAGAGCTTAGGCAAGATCCCACACAGATAGGCTTTCTATTTATGTGTTTGCAGTTGAACAAAGGATAGTTATATCATCAGGTTAGGCATCGTTATTACCTAATTATTGTTTTCATTTGGACTTTAAATCTGAAATTAACTATAATCCAGAAATGGAGGCACACTTATGATTCAGATCTTGTGGCTGGAGGACACAGGCTTTTGATCTGGAGCTTGAGGAATAGTGGCCGTGAAACGCTTTGACCCGGGCATAGTGGTACACACTTTTAATCCCAGAAGACAAAGGCAAACAGATCTCTTTAGTTCAAGGCGAGCCTGGAAATGAGTAAATTCTAGGTGAAAAAAAGATTATGCCTAGGTATGTTGGTAAATACCTTTAATCCCAGCACTCAGGAGATAGGGCATGAAGATCTCAGAGTTGAAGATCAATCTATAGAGCATGTTCCAGGACAGTTGAGCTTAGACACTAAAGGAGTTGGAAAACAGAAAGCCGGTGATAATGTAATAGAACAAGGGGCCATGTTCTAGGTCCAGCAAGCAGCAGAATGTAACAGCTTCCAACATGTGCCTCTGGCCTGATACTTGTTTTGAAGGCATGAAGGGGTCATGGAGAGCAACTGAGGCTTGGTACTGTGAGATGCCAGGGAGGGTCACTGGTGAAGGTGCAGCCTCAGTTGCAATTGATGTCCCAGGACTAAAGGGATCATGCAAAGAAACTGAGACTTGGCACCATGAAGGGAGCCTATGAGAGGCAATTAGTGAAGTCTAGTTGCAGCAGAAGACCCTAATGTATTAGAGATGACAATACCATAGGATGACTACACAGAACAGCAGCAGCAGTGGAGTAGAGTCAACCAGAGCCTAGATTGATACAGCGGGTGAAACTGGAGAAGTGACTCAGGCTCTTGAAAGGAGCCCTGAAGATCATATGTGGATCTCAGACTTTGGAACAAGAAGATGTGAGATGTTAAAGACTCCAGAGCCATGGGATAATTGCTGAGGAAAACTGCTAACACAGAGTGGACCAGACCAAGAGAAGGAAGTTTGTTGCACTCATCAAATGGGAACGAAGTTGAAGAGCGGATGAGAGCTTGGGCATCAGGCATGTAGATGCAGAATTTGGAATTTGCCCAACTGGTTTTTCTTCTTGCTTTGGTCCAGCATTTCCTCACTATAACATTTTGGAATGATAATATATGTCTTGTCATGTTGGAGGTAAGTGATCTGCTTTCTGATTTTGACTTTATAGGACATTATTATATGACTCTTAGGAGAGACTGAACTTTGGACTCTTTACATCGTTGAGACTGTTATAGACTATGGGACTTTTGAAATTGGATTTAATATGTGTTGCATTATGTTATAGCTAGGTATGGCCCCCATAGACTCACACATTTGAATGCTTGGCCCATAGGGAGTGATACTATTAGGGAGTATGACTTTGTTGAAATAGGTGTGGCTTTGTTGGAGGAAGGGTGTCACTGTGGGGCTGGGCTTTGACAGTCTTCTACTAGTTACCTTCAGAACACGATATAGAACTTTCCGTTCCTCCAGTTACATGCCTGCCTGGAAATTGCCATGCTTGATGCTATGATGATAATGGAGTGAACCTGTCAACCAGCACCAATTGAATGCTGTCCTTTATAAGAATTATATTGATCATTGTGTTTCTTCACAGCAATGGAAACCGTAACTAAGAAATCCACAGATAATAGGTAATTTAATGATACTGGGCTGGGCTGGGCTGGGATAGTCTGAACTAGAATAGATTCTTAAGTATCCAAAGCATTGAATGTCCTCACAAACATGCCCAAACCAAATCAGGTAGAACAACTGTATATAGCATTAGGGAAAGAGGAGGTCAGCCATGAGCATGTGATAGAAATGCATTTCAAGTTGCATGTGAGCAACTTCTTCTCCATTTTAAAAACAAAAATAGAGAGACAAGTGGTTTTGCCCTAAGTCAATATTCTTTAATGAGACCAATACTAATCCCCAAGACATTGTTTAGATAGCACCTAGCACCAAACAGTGTTATTTTGTATCTCCTCTCAACTGAAGAAAATTAGCTGTGTAGAAATGCAATCATGACTTTTCTATTTCTTGTGGCATTTGAGGCAAATTGTTTAGCTGTGTTTCAGTTTGAGTTGTTTAAGAGGCAGGCATCCAGATGGGACTGATGGCACAGAGCTTTATCATGGGTGGGGGCTTACCGATCCTGACCAAACCAGAGAGGCAGCCATTTGAGAGGAAATAGTGAAGTGTGTGGCATTGAGTGGAAGCAACTGGATTTCTACTATGAAATTTAAAGCAAACTTTGTAAAGTACCCTGCCCTGGACAGGAGTGGACTTCCTCTGGAACTCCTTCTGTGCTAAGGGCAATCAGCAATGTGTTGCCTTGAAGCCTGAATGCTGGGGGGGGGATTTGAAGCAGTGGTAGCTGGACTCTGTATTTAAGATGGTCCTAGGAGAGGAACACAGAGAACATACCCCTGGTCATCCCACATTGCCAAGGCTCATTGAGAAAGCTCTTAATATTGTCTAGTCAATAGTATAACACAAGTTTGACCAATGTATAGTTTGGTCACTGTTAGTACATTAACAATGTGATTAAATCACTATTTCCATTTACTTCCATTTACTTTTCATTCTTTCTTGAAGTAGACCCTGTGACCACTGCACATATAATCCCTATTTGCCTCTGCCTTTGCCAAAAATTAATATATTTCAATGTGTATATATTTGCTGACTATAAACATTGTTGAAGTCATGTGAAGTTTAGTGTATATATTTATCTCCTGTCACATTTTTAAAGTGTATTTATTCACTTTACATCCTAGGACCCCCTCACACAAATCCTCCCTCCATCCCTCCCTCCCTCTTTCCTCTGAGAAGGGTGAGGCCTGTTCTGGTATCCCCTCCTTACACTTAACATGCTTTTAAGGTTCATATTGGAGCATCTATTTGTTCTTTTATGTGGTTGAATATTCACATTTTTTCTTCATTCTTCCATTTATAGCCATATGAACTTTTCCAGATTGTGGCTATGGGATTTTGATAATAGCATTACCATGAACATGAGTGCACATATATTTATTTTGATAGGTCTTTCTTTCTTCCTTCTTTCCTTCCTTCCTTCTTTCCTTTCTTTCTTTCTTTCTTGTACATATATCTAGGAAACAAGTTTTTTTGTCATGGGAATTACATCCCCATTTTTTTCTGGAATGATGACACCATATCCTCAATTCATGAGTTTCATTTTTTAAAAAAAATATGTATTAAATTGGATGTGTAGAAGACTTCCCTCAAAGTGTTGTCGAGGTTAATGAGCAGATGTTCAAAGAGCACAAAGCCTCATGCCAGGCAAACACCTGATATTCACCATTTGTATGGAATATAACATATGTATACAGCAGACTGTCCACAAAACATACAATAGCTGTATCTTCCTTTTATTTCTTTTTCATTTATCAAGGAGTGAAAGTATAAACTTATGACTAGTCTTTACTTTCAGAGAAAATGGACCACATTTTAACTTAGCTCAGGAGAGTCTGTAAAAACAGAGACATTAGGCCCAGAGTAAAAACTGTGGTTATAGCATGTATCTAAAGGCTAGCCAGAACTCGTGTCTCCAGTTGTCACAATTCATGACTTACTGGCAGAGATGTCCTCTATACACTGCTACTGGGTTGTGATGTAAGCCACCACCTGTCACACCTCATTACATCTGGGCAAATCATCTCAGATTGTCATGCCCCTATTTTTTTAAGGTAAGAATTGAAAAGAAAGATTGAGATAAAAGTAATAAGGAAATAAAAGAATAGATAAATACATAATACCTACAACATAAAAACCAAAACCAAGCAATTAAAGTAGAAACAGTTATTGTTTAGATACCTTGTTTCAGTGAGAGAAGACAAACTAGTAGCTTAATTGACCCAAAGATGATTTGAAAAATGGCTGAGAGATAGACTTCCTGGCAGAGAGCTGACTAGGTCATTGGTGAGGACTACTAAGACATACAGTTTAATTTCCTAGTTTTCAGATGTTGAAAATACTAAAACAGTTTTAGTATTTTCTCTGTTTTTGGCCAAAGTAATGAATTCTACCAAGATAGTCATTCTTGGGCAGCAATATTTTTCTTTCCTAAATAATTGTTTGTTTCCTTGTGGAATTGCTGAGTTCCCAAATAATATCTGTGTATATGGAAGGGTGAAATCTATGGATAGCCTTTCCATGCATTTCTCACTGGTGGCTGCTATTGACTCTCTCCAGCGCTGGGTGGTCATCTGGAGCTGGTATATAATGGTCACAGGAACTATGAGGTGGGATGAAATTTCTCCAAATATATCCATATACAAAATAGAAACTTTGAGTTCGAGCAATTAGTTTAGTTAAAATGAGTTAGAGTTAAATCAGGAATATACTCCATTTCTCTGATTTTTAAACTTTGTTTCTTTCCCTCCTGCGTTAGGGTTCTCAACCTTGGCTGCACATGAGAATCAGCTGGGAGCTCTAAGAAACTTCAGTGCTTAAGCCCAAGACAAATTATAAAGTAGAATCTCTGGGGTCCAAGCCTAGGCATAAGTACATTTGAAAATCTCCCAGATGATTCCGATGCATAACCAAGGTTAAGGACCGCTACTCTTAGCTTCTTTCAAGCAGAAGAAATGAACTGTGGTATTCTATAAAGAGAGTAGTTTGTAAAAATTATTTTAACATATCCCAGTGGTTTTCTCATATGCTTTATTTTCTCCTGATAGAATCACTCATTTGTGTCATAGAAGAGAGCCAAGGTTTCTTTGCTGAAGATGGTAGATTGATGCATTTTTGGCTGCCCTTCTTTATTAACCCTCAGGCTACCTCATCATTAGCGATGGGGTCTCTGTGATAACACACAGGGCAATGACCAATATCTTTCAATGCATCCCATGCAGCTGCTGCTTTAAACCACTCTGTAGACATTCTGACCATCAAGAACCATAGGCCTTGGTAAAACCTCACTCTAATGATTGATTATAATATTTCTGTCTTTTATTCCATAGATGAATCTCAACTTCCATTTTCTTTGTCTCTAGCTATTCAAGAGAAAATTTAAAAAGTTTCAAGATCAATAACACAAACATAATATTGTCAATTATGTATTTTCTTTATGTTCATGTTGCCGTGTGTGTGTGTGTGTGTGTGTGTGTGTATGTGTGTGTGTGTGTGTGTGTGTGTGTGTAAACACATATGCAGGCTCACACACATATGTGTTTTCTTCTTGTGCTTTCAGGACATTTTTGAACTGTATCTGTAATCAAGTGCTCAAACTCAAACTCCTGGAGTACTGAGGCAGAAACTAATATTAGAAACTTTTCTGCTTGGATAGATCATATGGGTAAGTAAAGTGTTTGTATTTCTTTTAGTGGTATTTATATTTTTGAAGAGTTCTAAGCTCCCTCTGACCTCCAGCCAAGCAACATTTCCAAAGGAAAGAAAGCTAAGGGGAGAAATGTGTTGCCCCCCCAGCAAAGCTGTCATGAAGAAACAGGAGGTAAAAATGATGGTCAATCCTTTGTTTGAGAAAAGGCCTAAGAACTTTAGCATTGGTCAGGCTATCCAGCCCAAAAGAAATCTGACATACTTTCTCAAATGGCCTCACTATAACTGGCTGCAAAGGCAAAGGGTCATTCCCTATGTGTGGTTCAAAATACTTCTTGAAATTAACCAGTTCACCCATGCCCTAAACTGGCAAACAGTTATCAAGCTGCTTAAGCTTGCCTGCAAGTCCAGGCCAGACACAATGCAGGAGAAGAAGCAAGGCTCCTGGTCTATTCTGAGAAGAAAGCTGCTGACAAAGGTGATGTACCGGCTAAGAGACCACCTATCCCTCGAGCAGAGGTCAATACAGTCATTACTTTGGTGGAGAAAAAGAAGGCTCAGATGTAATTGCCCATGATGTAGACCACATTGAGCTCATGGTTTTCCTATGTGCTCTGTCTTGAAAGATGGGATCTCTCATTGCATCATCAAGGAAAATGCCAAGCTTGGGTAGCTAGTTCACAGGAAGATGTTCATGACGGTGGCCTTCGAAAGGTTAACTTAGAAGACAAAGTTGCTTTAAGTAAGGTGATGGAAGCTATTAGGACCAACAACAATGACAGATAAGATGAGATCTACCAATACCATAGAAGAAACATCCTGGGTCCTAAATCTGTGATTTGAATTGCCATGTTGGAAATTTGCCAAAGGCTAAAGACCATTCCACTAAATTGGATTAAATGTACGCAGCTAAGATTTTTTTTGTTCATAAGTATAATTACTAAGTTATCTTTCAAAAAATGTTCTAACTTCTACAATGCCAAACAAACACACAGAGACATATATTCTGCATATAAATATTTCAGTGAGGTTCCTGGTGCTATGGAATTTATTTTATGTTATTTAATATCTTAGCTGTTTAGGCTATTCATTGCTTAGTTACATTTGTCCGGGTAGTTAGCTTAGAATATGATTCTATCGTCAGGGAAAGAAAAGGTTATGCATGGGGATACCAACCCAGTATGTTAGATTATGAACAAAGCTGCTTTCTCCTAACTCACTTGAAATGCAGAGATTATCAGACAAATATGGAACTGGAAACTTTTGTACAGGAGCCAGGATGACTTGTAGATGAACTAATGCAACTAGAACCTCTCTCATGGGTGGAGATGGTCCCATTGACTGACAGGATAAAAGCCAACCTCTCCAAAAGAACTATATTCCCCAAAAGTAGGTCAGGAGAGTGGCAGATCTTGTACATACTAGACATTACTATATGACCATAAACTAGGCCTTCTCCTCTCACTTTCATTGTCTTCTAGAATCAAAACTAATATAAATGGATATCTCCATCATAACTAAAATCCCCATCATTATTGAGACTATATGCAGAGGGAATTTGTATAGATACTTGGAAATGGGGTGAATTTTGATGTTGGCATAGTAAGATAAATGGGTGTCCCAAAAATTTCTTAATGAAGTTATGATATATTCTCATTGTATTTCTTTTTTACAACAACAACAAAAACATTGTAACATTTAGGATGCATTTCTCATGGTTAATTAGAACTCTTGATATTATGAACAGCATGTCAGAAACTGCCTGGAAGATTAAGTCCTAGTTATTACCAAGCTTCTGGTACAAGTAGCTGGGAGAGGGGATAGAGTTTATTAGATGTTGCAGAGAAGGGGGTTGAATTGACTTTTAGAATTAATGAGTAAACAGCTAACTTGAGACAGAATGAAACTGCCACACAGTCACCTATGGGGTATTCTACACAATCTGTGTGGAAAGAGTTGAATATCACATATGTTGTGATAGACATGGCTCCAGCATTTAAGGTGGCATAATGAAAATTTAGGAAGGAGACTTGGACAGGAGTCTCCAGTAAGACAGTAGAAAGAGATAGAAACAGTCTTAGTGCATAGTGCTGAAAGATTACAAATGATTATTCTCTGGGGGACAATAAGTAACATAAAAATTTTTGCTTCCTAAGTGTGGTGCTGATTAAGAAGTAGAGGTAGTAGTTAGATAAAGAACAGAGATAAGCACAAATGAAATTGATAGAAGGTACATGTTTGGTTGCTTTAAGTGAGGTCCCTAAGCTGACTTTTTAATAAGCTCCTCTATTACACCACAAATGACAAAGATGCCTCTTTAGAAAAGATGGGTAAGAAAGTGTGTGTGTGTGTGTGTGTGTGTGTGTGTGTGTGTGTGTGTGTGTGTGTGTGTTCATATAATTTGCCTATTGATTGGCACTCAGTGAGATTTCAAAGTTTGGTCATTGATCAACAGTTGTATGCAAAAATTTCCTTTATACGAGAACTTGGGCCCTTTAGGGTATGGCTGGATCACAAGGGGGTTTTACTTCTAATTTTGCAGAGGAATCTCCATTTCCATTGTGCTGTAGCTAAATTGCAAAGGCTTTCTCCAGTTCTCTAGATGTCTGTCGTTTTTGTTGACTATTTCTCTATTTTATAGAAGCTTTTAAATTTCATGCAAACTCAACTGTCAGTTCTTACTTTTATTTCTAAGCTATAGCAGCGTTATTCAGAAAGCTTATACCTAGATCTTGAGTTGTTTTACATGCACTTTCTTCTTTCTGGCCATGGATTAATATTCAAAATATATAAAGAGCTACAAATTAAGCATTAGAAAAGTAAAAGATCATAGCAACAAATAATCCATAGAAATGAGCAGATACTTTTGAAATAAAGAAGCAAAAATTCTAATAACCTCATGAACTATATTCCCTGTCTAATTTTTTTATAATGTAAACCTTTGTAATTTATTAGTTCTCCATCATGGCATTTCTTAACATCTCTAGTTCCCATAATGATAGTGTTTGGAAAGGTGACCTGCTTTTTCTCACATTTCGTGCTTGTAGGTGCTTTCTTATGTTGAAACTCAAGGCAAGTTGCCTGCCTTTTTCATCTCACACTAAAGTTTTACCACTCACTTGAGTATCATTTTCTTCCAAGAAACAAAGGTTTTATCACTCACTAGAGTAACTGTGTACACAAGATGAATAGAGAACAACAAATCCATGTAGAGATCCTGGTGTTGGGCATCGTGTTAGACAACTTTACTGAGCTATCCGAATTCATAGAAGAAAGGCCTATAGCTCATTCCTGAATTAGCTAAACATCAATGAAGTCTGTAAACGCTCGGAAGCTCATGCCAAAATGTTCACGTTTCTTCCTGTCTATCTTGAACACTAAATTGTTTTTAAGTTAAATACCAAATACAAAGACTCATCTTCTATACTGAAAACATATTTGCATAATTGTTGAGAGAAACAAATCATCTTTAAGAAGAGCAGCACAGTGTCATAGCACTCATTTTAGAAAAAAATGTGTACTATTTTATGTGTATGAATGAGTGTTTTGTCTGAACTCATATATGTGTACTGTGTACAGTGTGTGCATGTGTGCGTGTGTGTGTGTGTGTGTGTGTGTGTGTGTGTGTGTGTGTGTTGCATATAGAGGCCAGAAGAGGGTTTTGGATTCTTTGGAACTGGTGTTAACTGTTGTAAGCGATCATATGGATGCTGAAAACCAAACTTGGGTTTTCTTCAGGAACATGAAGTGTTCTTGGTCACTGACTCAGTTCCTCAGCCACAGTACACTATTCATCTTGGGCACATCTAATAGAATACTTCTTGAACTAGGATATATTAAAATCTCAAAGTGACATATCACAGCCTAACTTTAAGTATGTGTGTATTTATTTATTTACAACATATGAAGGGAGACCATCTAGGATTTTATGGACAATTACAGTTTTGTTATTTCTATGTAAATGCAAGTACTGTCTCCCATGTAGTGCATGCTCCCTGTCAACCTGATGGCCACTAGGTTTCTGTAGAGTTCCTACCATACAGTTCCTACTGTAGCCCCAAACTCCTGCAGCATATTATGATATTGGGAATCAGAAAGTGTCCAAATGGAGAAAATGTGTTTGGTTCCTTTCTTTCCTGTAGTCTCAGGATAAGCTAAGTATTCTATCCAGGGATTTCCCCTGAGTCTTCTCACCGCCAGCTCAAGGTGTAATGTAATTCTGTTCTGAAGTCTGGGACAGAGGAAGATTGTCTCGCTGAGCTTTGACAAAGGCCACAACTGAGTTAGGAAAAGGAGACTGTATATTCTGACCCTCGGACTGTCACAACAGAACACTGAAAGATGGGTGGCTTATAATGGCAGAAAGCTATTCCCTCATAGTTCAGAAGGTCACAGGTAAGATGGCCAAGCCTTATCAAGCTTGGATTCACCTAGAAACATTGAGGGCGAAGTGGCCCTGGGCTCTTTCTGTCTTGGTTTTGCTGGTGGCTGGCAGTCCCAACATTTACATTACACCTTGAGCTGGCGGTGAGAAGACTCAGGGGAAATCCCTGGATAGATTATCCTGTTTTTAACTTTATCTTTTTATAAGTCATCACATTGAACTTCCTTGATCTTCATGATTCTGTGTGTGCCCATATTTTTTCTTTTCATAAGAATACAAGTCCCTCTCAGTGTGGGGTGATTTTATCTTTAGTTAGCTATACTTGCAACAATTATTTTTTCCAAAAGGAGTCAAAGTCTGATATTGTGAGTAGCCACACATTACTAGAAAACATTGTTGTAATAAAGACTCAAGAAGCTATAGAGTAGCTCTACCCTAACAGCGGTAACCAGGGTCAGAGGCCTGGTGTTGGGATAAAGTGAGGACAAAGAAACCAAGTACAAACTGTAAATTTAATTTTTTTCAAATCCTATTTTTAATGTCGGTTCTTATCACTTTAACCACCTTTGTAGGCAACCACCCACCAGATGTATTGGAAAAGAAAGAATATGGGAGTGGGGGACGTGAATCTGTTTAGAAAGGTTCTTTGGAGCAACTCCTGTCTGTGTTGTCTGGAAATCAGCAGTTCAGTTCACAGGTTAGCAGGCAACAGCAGCTTGATAAATTTCAAGGATATACTAGTAGTCCAGTTCTGCAGAGTGGAGTTAGCAACAGTGGTGGCATGATCTAGCAGAGACAGCCAGGTCTCATCCTTGGCTTGAATCAGCAGGAAGGACCAGCAGGAACACCAGAAGTTCTCAGCCGTTCCACTATCAGCAAGGGATAACATTTTTTGCACATCTAGTTGTACCAGTAAGCCAATTCGCTCTCTCTCTCTCTCTCTCTCTCTCTCTCTCTCTCTCCTCTCTCCTCTCTCTCTCCCTCCCTTCCCCTCCCCCCTCCCTTCCCCTCTCCCCCTATCCCCTCCTTCCTCTCTCTGAAGTCCTATTTATACCCTCCAAACGTCACATGTCCTCTATGGGCCTTGGCTCAGTACAAGCCTTGCCTCAGCTCGTGGAGCCAATCAGCCTGAGACATAGGAGTCTTTACAAATGCAGCTCAATACCCAAAGTAAGGTTGACCTACACATGTGTGTTCTTAGGAAAGAATCCTTCATCGTGTGTTCTTTCACATGTTTGCTTAACAGAACATCCTCTCTTCTGTGTCTGCTTCAGTGAAATGTTCCTTCAAGAACTTTGGTCTTTCACCTGTGTCTAGTTCAGGAAAATACTCCTTCATGTGTTTGCCCCAGCAAAACACCATCCAATACAACTGAATCTCCAAAGAACCCGTAAGTTTCCACTTTAATCAACATCTCTGCATTAACAGACATGTGTTGGAGTGAGGATGAGGTAAACTAGCCATCTCTTCACTATCTACAGTGGTGAATGCTATTTATTTAGTCTCACCTTTGGTATACACCCTGTATTTGGCTGCATTGAATAGCTACAAATGTAAAATGAACTATACTTTTATTTCCCAAAAAATACCACTCGAGTTATAGTGAGCAATGTCGGCTTTCCTGAAGATCTTGATTTTGTTTTTTGTCCCCCCCCCCCGGTGCTGGGGACAAAACCCAGGGCCTTGCGGTTGCTAGGCAAGCACTTTACCATTGAGCTAAATCCCCAACCCCTCCTGAAGATTTTGAAAAGGAAGGCTTTACACTTGATATTCCATCGTAGACAGCTAAAAAAATCCACAGTACAAATTTTAAATTTTAGTTTTTCTCTTACATATTCTTCAATTGTTTTCCAATCTTGATTTCTCTGCTTCTTCCAGTTTATCTAGAGATAAATTGTTGCATATGGCATTTGTGTTCTCTTGATCTGCCTTCAAATATTCCCACACTCTTTTACTGCATTTCCTGGAGCAAATTCTTCATTATTGCCATATTTAACTGTATCAAAAATCATACAAATGAATGAATAGAAAGGCTGTTGTTTATTGCATCTTGTGCCCGACAATGAGTTATTTTGGTAAAAACAACCAACCAACCAACCAAACAAACAAAACCAAAAAAACCCACAGTTATTTTCATCTGCAAGTCTTATACAGACCTAAGTATTACTACTCTAACTTTGCTCTAACAGATGCTGACACTCTTGATACACAAGTCTTTACACTTTCATTTGAATGTTTCCAGTGCTATCAAGATACCTCCTTATTGTATTTTTAAAGTGTCTAATTTATGAAGTTATTAAGAAGCCAAAAATTAATTTTCTAAAACTCATGTCTTCCTCTTCATGGACAACTCTCTAAATACCTATCTGTGTTTCTCTGGAGGTAATTATTTAGGTAAATATGTATTAGATGACAACACTGTAAACATTAGGAGATCTAGAAATATTTGGTATATAGTCTTTTTCTTATGTGTGTTTATTTTCAAATTGAGATTGTTTTGAGCATGTGGCAGGAATACACTTTTTATTTACTGTAATAAATTAGGTCTTCAATTTTTCTGGTATATTAAGTAGATACTAAACTTTTAGTTTATTTTAACTTATTTGAGACTCAGTTTCTTCATCTATACCGTGAGGGTAATTAGAGTGCAATAGGCTTGTTGGGAGGACAAATTGCTATATTTCATATGCACAAATATAAAGGACATACAATGAATCCTATGATAAATACTTGATATTAAGTATGATGACAGAAAGTAATCTGTTATTACAGTGGGTCAATATTCTTATGTGGAAAGATCAAGATAGTTTGTCTCAGAGATGGAATTTCTGGGGTGCTTGTATAAAAGTGCATATCCCAAAGGCTGAAAGAAAATACTCTTGCAGGGATAATAAGGTCATTGCTAAAGTGAAGAGAAGACTTGAGTTTAATTAGAGTAAATGTGCAAAGAATTGAGTATTGGGGTTGGAGGGAGTAACCATCCTCAAACTTCTAGAGCAAAGCTACAGAGTTGCATATTATTTTCCCACTGACTGTCTCTAAGGCTGGACTGCAGGTGTTAGTGATATAATTTATAGTCTGTAGGTATAATCATCTGGTAGACACAAGCTGGTAAGAAGCATGAAGCTTAAACTAGTTGAACTTCCAATTAAAGAGTCCTACAGCTTGATGTGTTTCCTATGAGCTGTTGCAAGCACACGTTTGACTCTTTTCTAAAAGTTCAGATTAAAAGGAAGCAAACTTCCAAAATTAGAATCGTAATTAAAATTTGACTTTGATCAGTAGCTGCTGAGAGGGTCATTAAGAGCTGTGAATGTGCTGACGCAGGGGCTTGTTGGGCAGATGAGGTGAGGAGGGGGGATTTGAAACAAATAAAAAAATGTTAAGAAGCATTATCAAATTGCAAATATCAATTATTATGGGTGTATGGATGAGTGATTATTACATTAAAAACATTCTTGGCAGGTGGCCCGCATGGGCGTAGATAGCTGCAACTCCATCAGAGCTCAGATTTAATTTGATTTTTGCAAACATGTTTTGGGTTTCGTTTGCGTTGCTAGGCTTCGGAGAACACTGGACAACAGCTGGGAGAAAACTGTATCTAACCTTCTGCAAAACATGTTGAGAGATCATTTGACTTTCTGCAAAGCTTAGAGCATTCTAGCTCCAAAATTGTGCTAGGGGGAGGGGTAAGGGAGAGTCAAAGACTCAGACACACACACACACACACACACACACACACACAGAGAGAGAGAGAGAGAGAGAGAGAGAGAGAGAGAGAGAGAGAGAGTGGAGAGAAGGCAGGGGGTGGGGGAGAAGATGGGCAATGCAGGGCTTTCGAGCTGCATGCTGGATACAGGCTAGATATGGTGTTCTCTAGACTGGAGAACCAGTGATCAAGGAGACAGGATAGAGCTAAGGGCTTCCTTTTATTTTCCCTGATAAAGAATAATGGCTCATGTACATGGATGATGAGGGTTGATATGGCCAAACAACACAAGAAGGATAGTGGTTTTAGCTCTCAGTGAGCCAGCTGTGTGTTGTGTCTGCCAAGGAGACTAATATGATCGTAGGCTGCAATTATAGAGGCAGACGAGAGTGATCACTGCCCTTTCTCTTCACACCTGGAATGGCACATTCACTTCCAAGTGCCCATGATGCCCCCTTGTCTGTCTGACACGTTCCTATTTATCTTTTCAAAGCCATCCCAAGGTCACCTCTTGACACCTTTCTCATCCCATGCTCATGAAGCCTGTCACATCTCCACCATCTGTGCCAGCTCGGTTGTACTGGTGTGCTTGTCACTTCTCATTGTCATATTGCTTATGTGTCCACTGCTCTGTAGGGTTGATATCGTGTCCAACTCCATTTTATATCTACAGACCCAAAGCTTAGTACGTCCTCAGCATGTGTTGATGGATGAGTTGAGCAGGTCAGCTGAGCACTGTTTGAAGAGGACTAAGTAGAATACCGAAGGGAATGAAGTTATGTTGATAGCCATCTGAAATCAGGCTATGACATGGGTAACAAGTTGACTAGGAGCTGTATCTTCCTGATCAACCAGAGGAGCTTATATGCTGAAAGATGAAAATCATAGATGTTCTAGAGGATCTTAACCTTGTCCTAAAGGCAAAAGCGAAAAAGCTACACTTAGAGAAAACAATTGTTTCATGTAAAAAAGAATTCTGGGATATTTTTCTTCTTTATTTATCTGATAAAATGAGTCTTTAGGTTTTCAAAGATAAGTCTTTGACTGAAGGGACACCGAAGATGGAAGTATTTTTAGCAATTTTTTCAAAATATGACCAAAGGCTGAAAGCCCATGGATAGTGGGGGCCAGAAACAACACATTGCATTCAATGGAAGTTAGGCTATAAGCCAAACCGAACAAAGGAGACTCAAGATATCTCAGTGATCTAAAAGTGAAAGAATTCTGAATCCCATTCACCACAATCCAGCTTTTTATAAAGATGTGCATGTGGGCATGCACACACACATGTAGGTATGTGTTTATTTCTGATGGTTTCTTCCATGTTCTGTTTGCAAGCTACTATGCAATATATACTAGCATGGAAAGTGGACAGACATTTATTATTGCATTTTAATTATTCCCAGAATACTCTAACTGTAGAGGACAATAAAGGTGATGAATGCTGGGGCAGAAACACAACCCAAAGAAGTTATAGAAATATAACTTGGCTTCTTAAAAGTATCATGTAAGGAAATGAAGATTGATTTATGAAAACGAGCTAAATATTCAAGTGTACATGAACTGTACTACCACAGATAGGATTTTTTCTATATTTCCCCCTTAAATAAATGTAATACCAAGCAGAGTATTAGGTAGATTTTCTTTTTTGGTTGCAATTAATGTAAATTGGCTTTGCCTAATTTTAGACAAAATTGAATTTTTGAAGGTGTTGGGGCCTCACAGTGCTAAAATTAAAGTTGAAGAATCCAGCATTTGGGGACACTAGGATCTTCAATGCACATTCGCTGGAATAAATCAGTTCCTACTGTTTTTCTCTCTTACCTCCTAACACTGAGAATTAAATCCCCGGGTGATAGATTCGGATTGTCATAGCTGGGATCACGTGGCGGCTCCTTGACTAACAGAGAAGGGACACCTCGACGGATGGGCCCATTAAGACAGCAGACACCAGAGAATAGAGAATAGCAATTCCCTAAAGAAGAACCAAGGTGCTCTCTCTTCAGGAGATGCATGACAAAAAAACGACAACATTAGTCATCCATAGACAATTCCAGAAATTCCCTTTGACTCAAGGCACTCAGGTGGCAGATGAGTGGTTATTTGTCATGGACATCTTCAAGAGGATTCAATAATTGAGTGAGTAACTTGGTAACATAATCATCTCTGTGTACCCTTAACTTTTGTTTCTTTGTGATTTTTGGAGAAACAAGAAGAACAAGGAGACTCCCTTTAAAAGGAAAAAAAGAGACCCACCTTGAATGTTTCTGTACACGAGCTTATTTGCAAATACACAGGATACACATGTACATCATGCACATGTAAAATACATACACATACAAACCTTAATATAAACAGTTCCTCATTAAAGAAGCAGTTAAGTGCAACAGCCTTTTCCCACCCAGAATTCTTCCCCACTGCCACACCTTCATGCCTGCTGGTACTAGCAATTTAGTTACATATGATAAATAAATACACAGGTGTGGGTAAGTTTAAATTCATTTTTGATGTAAATTGAGGACCATAGCTCTTGTCTAGGAAACTAGTTTTTATTGGTTTAAAGTGAAGGTGAAAATAATTTCGAAGATAAGGTCTCTTCTTCCCCTTTGCATACAAGAAAGGCTATAATAATATTCCTTTAAGCATTAAGACCTTTGGGTCTTCTTATGTGACAGTTATTAATGATGGATTCTATTCTGATGATATTGTATGATCACAAAATTCTGAAGACAGAGGACATATGGAGATATTTCCCCGTATTTGGCCCCAGGACACAAAGACAATGACTTTAGATGGATTAGAGAGACATAAAATTTCATGGCTTGGAATCTATTCATGAAAAGCTAGAGAATAAGATAAGGCAAATGTTCTAAGCAAGGTTTCTCTACCACATCTAAGCATGAAGAACAGTCTTGCTTATTATATAGCAGGGACCCAGAACTGTTAGATGCTCAGGGGGAGTTTAATGGTTCAGATGTTTAAGTGTTTCTTAATTTACCTACAGAACTTACCTAAGGGATGCTTCACACTATCTCAGCGAAAAGTAATTTCCTGATGCAACAGTCTTAAGAGTGGAGAGTCAGAACACTTGACCATCCCAGGAATCTGAGATATGGCTGTTTCTCATGATGCCTCCAAGGTAAGGGTAAATGGTCCTAGAGGAAAATGATAGATGTTCAAAGTGAGGATTGTCGCTAATCAGAAGCTGCACTGTACAGTGACCATGAGCATCTAATTGGGTTGTCACTAATGTTTAAATTTAATTAAAAGAAAAAAAACAAAACCTCTTTATACTCCTCTCTCTGTCTTCAGAATCAGGAAAAAATAAATAAACTATGCATTATCATGTAAAGAGCATATGGTCAGAACAGTGCAGGTCTGTACTTGTATAACATATGTCTGTATTCCCTGTACCAACATGAAACTCTGAATATATCTCATTGTCAACTTTCCCTCCAATGAAGATCTAGGCTTTACTATGACCACAAACTATTTAAGCTAAGCCCTACTCTATCTCCACGATGAAGAAAATTCATAGTTGCTCTGTGCGTCTGAAGTCTTTGGCCACTTCTTTGATTCTCTGGAGAGTTGATCTTTCACTTTTGTTGCCAAGATGACTTTATTTTTCATATGATGTTAGCCATAGCTGGATTCCACATGAAGCCATTTACTAGCCGCTGCAACTATTTTCATGTTCTTTGACTGCTTTCTGAAAGGAACTTGGCAATATCAACGGCATGAGATACACAGCATAATTATAGGTTAAGTGTGCAGACCAGGTATCCAAATCATCTTCCTTTCATTAGGGGAAGGCTTGCTTGATTAAAGCATTTGATGCAGCGCCTCAGAGAAACATGCCTGAAAGTAAGGTGAAAAGATGTGGCTGTGGAAACCAGCTTTCTGCAGCCACGAAGTCACCTTGCAGGAACACAACACCAGAGAAAGAGAGAGAGACTTTAGATTCCAGACCCATGTGCGTAGATGACTAATCTTCTATGACAAACTGTTTCCAGCTCATGGGTCTGAGACATTGACTGGAGTCAGAGTGACATTTGCATGTCTCCACCACATGGACACACATGAATGATAGTGTTCAGAGCCCGTGACATTGGCAAGATTATTGGAATTTCTCAATGTGTTCATTGCAACCCTATCATTTCCTAACTAAAAATCACAATCATGTGCAAACTAGTATGAGTATGGTTTTCCGCACGATGGGGAATTCTTACAGTGGATAGCTTTAGTTGTTTCATTAGCAGGAATTTCATTGATGAATGTACTCACATAATCCTATGTAAATTATCTTTCAGTTGTTCAGATTACATTAAGAAGAAAGGTCCATTTCATTTTGGCCAGTATATCATTACTCTTCTCCATTCTTTCTAGCCCCCTCTTTACCAGAGCCAAGTCTGGTGTTGGCTTGGAGTTCTCAGCCATCAATGCCAAGCTGGTGTCCCTTCCCAACTCGGTCTAGTGATTACATTTAGTTTTAAGTTTATATTCTCTTTTGGCAAATGATCCTGACTTTCTGTCTGTAACAGTGATAGAATGTCTCCTTAAATTTATTAAGTTAAGAAGTGAGTAGCTTTAAAGAGAAAGTCTTAACAACAACCAAAAGAGGAAAGTTAGGTCCTTTACAAAACAATGATACAGATTACTATGGGAGTAACACACAGGCCTGGGTCTTTGCATTATTCTCTTTTTCAGGCAAACTTGGAATGACTTTGAAAATGACACATGAATGATACAAGCTTAGACAATAGGATGGGGCCACCCACCCATCTCAAAAATACTAATCCAGAATTCCTCCTGTCAAAAGGAAATGCAGGGGCAAAGAGTGAGCAGAAAGAAAGGCCATGCAGAGACTACCCAACCTAGGGATCCACCCCATCTGCAAACACCAAATCCAGACACCATTGCTGATGCCGAGAAGTGCTTACTGACAGGAGCCTGGTATAGCTGTCCTCTGAGAGGCTCTGCCAGAACTTGACCAAGACAGATACAGCTGTACACAGCCAAACATTGGACTGAGCATGGGGACCCCAATGGAGAAGTTGGGGCAAGGACTGAAGGAGCTGAAGGAGTTTGCAACCCCATACGAAGATCTACAGTATCAACAAACCAGACCTCCCAGTCTTCCCAGGAACTGAACCACCAACCAAAGAGTACACATGGAGCAACCTGTGGCTCCAGCCCATGTGTAGCAGAGGATGGCCTTATCTGGTATCACTGGAACGGGAGCCTCTTGGTCCTGCGGAGGTTCAATGACTCAGATAGGGGTATGCTAAGGTGCTAAGACAGGAATAGTTGGATGGGAGGAAGAGCACCCACATACAAGCTGGGAAGAGTGGAGGAAATGGGTTTGTGGAGGGGAAACTGGGAAGGGGGATAACCTTTGAAATGTAAATAAATAAAATAACCAATAAAAAACAAACAAACAGAAAAAGAAAATACTGTTGGCAAACAATCTTGGATTGGCCTTAATTTTTCTTAGAAATAAGTCAATTTTTAACATTTAAAACTTGGATTGTTATTAAAATGTTTCTTACAGTATATTCAAAAATAATGAAGACATTTCAATAGCCTGTCCCATTCTGGTTTAGAGATGGGATGCCACTTTTTTTTTTCAGTGAAAATACATGCAGAGCTGAGCCTTTTGACTGTAATCATTTCGGACATGTTTCATATTTCTGATCTGTGGCTCCAGTGTTTGTTAAAACAGCAAAGTAAATGATTCTAAAAGGCCTTTGTTGGAAAGCTGGCTTGCTTTCCACTCAATGCTCTCCTTTATATTTCATTATAATTGAGTTTAGCAGTATATGTGGGTGGCCAGGTATTTCTGGTTGCTTTGTTTGGGTTTGTTTTGCCTCAGTTCTTGCCCTTGGACTGTGAACACGCCTCATCTCTGCTCTGTTTCCTCCTGAATTGGGTATGGTAGACACCCAGTGCCAACTATGCAGATGAGAAGGTGCTTTGTATACACTGGACCATTAAGATGGATGTAGGAGCAGCCTGAGGGTCTCAAGTATTCATTAGACTCAGTGTTCCATTTTGTCCACTTAGGAGTTGTTATGTATCAGAAGAATAAAATCTTTGTTCCCCTTTAAACACTCATATTGCCTTAGTCTCTTTGTAAAAGCAACAGTGCTCCTGTGGGACCCCTCCACCCCCCAAACCACTCTCTATTAATGTTAGAGATAATTAATTGGCATAATGAAAAAAGGTGGAAAGGTGTGTCACCTTGGGCCGTTCTCAGTAAATTACTTTTTGACTTTTTTGCTGTAGTCCCCTCCCGCATCAACCTCAAATGAATTTGGGAGAAGAATATTCTGAAGCAACTATTTATAGATTAGACATACATTGTCACAAGTTGATAAATATCAAAACAATAGCTTTCCTGGGTAAATCAGAGATTGACCCTGGTGAAGTTAAGAAAAATATTGCCATCAGAATTTAAAATACTTTACATTAATGTGTTAAACAAATGGAAGACTGTTTAGTGAGGACAATAAACTAGACCTAATAGCAAAAGCTATAAGGTTTATATACATATATTTTTTCTTTATTTTTTTTTAGACTTAGGTCCTTCAGAGGAAGAACCCATTTAATTAGCATTGGCTATTCATTCATTTATTTATCCATCTGTTTGTTTACTTATCTAGTGCTGTAGATTGAACTTAATGTACATGCCAGGCAAATACTCTAAGATACTAATATGTCATATATATGTGCATATAGTATACACTATATAGCATATATCTTGTAGCACATATATATGCATCATACACACACACACATACATACACACAGACACACACACAGACACACAAAATATTCCTTTGTTAAGTTGCGTAGACTGGCTTTGTGCATACTCCATAACCCATGCAGCCTTAAATTTTGTGATTTCCCTTGGCTCAGTCTCTGGAGGAGCTGGGACTATAATGTCCTACCAGGCTCAGCCTTTAGCATTACATTTTTTCCAGGCAAATGTGGAATGGCTTTAATTTCAGGCTGACCATGCATGGAACAAATGGTAGTTCTTCCAAGTAAAATTGAAGCGCCACTTCTCTGCACCTTGTGGTGAGCTGGAGCCAGCTTGTGTTGGTTCAAGACTGCCAGGGATGCCAAGCCTTTCTAACCCCATCTCCAGGAGCTTAATCTCAAAAGTGGCTGCACTGTGAGTACTTAAACTGTGAAGGTGCAAAATGCTGCACATAGAATACTTCCTCACAATCCTGGTGGCTAAACACTTGTCAGCACATGGAAGCCCACACAGGCTTCCTTCTTTCTGGTGTTGTCTGTATGACCCACTAGGGAAAAGCATGACTTTCCAGAAGAAGGAAGAAAAATGGGACAGTCCTATTGATTTAGAAAAACAACAAACACAATCACTTGCTAAGAATAAAAGTTTCCTTTCATAGTAGGCAATGGTGGCAAACACCTTTAATACCAGTAGTCAGGAGGCAGATGCAGGTGGATCTCTGAATTTAAGGTCAGCTTGATCTACAGAATGAGTTCCAGGACAGCCATACTTAAACAGAGAAACCGTGGCTCAAAAAACAAACAAACAAACAAACAAAAAACAAAGAACAAAAAACAAACAACAACAACAACAACAAAACACAGGTTTTATTTCACAAACATGACTAAATCAACATTCATGATTTGATATTTGATTTGAACATTGAGTTTAATCCACAAGAATGTGCGGCAGGTTGTGTATTTGTAGAGGGTCAGACAAGGGGTAACCATTTTAGGTTCACAAATGATCTGTGTCACCTGTTTCTTTTTTGTTTTAAATGATATTTTTAAAATGTAAAACCTATTCTGAGTTTTCTGCCTAGTGAAAACAGGGCACCATCAGATATGGCCCCAGGGTAATAGTTTGTTCTTGCTTTACCAGACAGGTGATACTCGAGAGTTGAAAAGATATTTTACCTTCAATAGTTCGAATAGTGATTCTTCCAACACAAACATCTGAGTACCCGTGTGCTTTTAGTGAGCATGACAACCCTATAAATTGACAAACCACAGCTTGCTGTGATGATAGCCCTAAGGGATATATTTGTGTTTGTGCTTAAAACAACAAACAAACAAACAAACAAAAACAGAAGCAAAACAATGTGGACTTTCTCTTTATGCCAAACTTCAAGTAAAGTAGGATTTTTTACCTGGCAGAGAAGGGAAAGGTGTTTTGCATAAGAGATCCATTGCAAGTAAATCCACACAAACATAAAAGGCTCTCAGATACTTACCTGTGAAGTTTGCATCATAAGAACCTTTTGTGATGGAACGTCATATTACTGAAATCATAGGAGTCTGGGGTAGGATGGGATTTGCCAAACATTTATCAACACAGCATGTAGAGACAATAGAAATACTGCATGGATTAGGCTAAACAGAGAAAACAACCTACAATCAGAAGCAATGGAACCTTAGGACTATAATTCCTCCAAACTTTGAAGTCTAGTTATCTAGGTGGGGGTATTCTGGGAGTCACTAAGGCTGAGCCTCTCAGCTCAGTTCTCACATTTGTCACATGACTCAACTCATCTGGGAATTCTCTAGATACCATTCCCTCCCTTTTTCTTAAATGCTGATGCTCGGGGAAAGTAATAGTGTGGAGCTTAAAATTTAGACACTGCCAAGAGGTTTACTAGAGTCAGTTCTGGACAAATTATTCTTTCTGATATCATTTTACTTTCCCTCATCATGACTAAGCAAGAGCCCCTTAATAAATAAATCTGACCCCTTCCTAAACTAAATGCACTGTCTTGAGATGTAGCTGACGATCCTTTGGAATAGAGAGAATGAGCATTGAAACCGTAAAAGAATGAGTGTGTTTAGTGCCCTGGCACAGGTACCTAAAAACGAGGGCTTTTCTTTATAATTAAACTATAATTAACTTCTATACTCCCAAACAAAATATAACAGGTTCAGCACAGATAGATTTGTATATTTGTGTATGTATATTAAGAGAATCAACAAAGGAAAAAATGCTTTCCTTTATGAAGAGAGAGATCTTCAACTATTGAGACACTTAGATGTGGGTCTTACTCTTGGTGTCAGGGAGGATTCTCTTTCTCTCAATGTCCTCTCATAAACTAAGGGTTGTCGGGGCTGAGTAGGCTGTGCCCTAAAGGTGAACTGAGGACTTTGGAAGAAACTCATCAGCTGACTTCAACAGGAACATCTGTGAGCTCATATTGGCCCCATCCCTAGAGATTTCTGTCCACTGCTGAACATGCTACTTCCCAACTGTTCAAGATAGAGGCTTAGAGCTGGGCACATATTTTGAGATGCATCCTGCTGATTGGATTATTTTTAAAGTCGACTTCTTATCTAAAGTATTTCCTTTAATTGTTGCTTTTGGGGCTGATGGTAAGCCTGAGTGAATTAGCTGTGAGTGTGGAGTAACTGAATACTTTGGTTTAAAATTGGAAGTAGCCCCATTGCCCTCCTGATGAGAAAATCGTAGTTCATCTAGGTGAAAAAATACCCAAGCCAGACCCAGGATTTTTTTTCTTGCTTTTTTCCCCTTACCTCTTTTTTTCCCTCCATTCCCTACTTGCTGAGTATCTTCCATATCTCACGTGCTGTTTTTAGGTCTAATTGCACAAAGAGATATCTGGTATAGACGGCTCAACTCACTCAGCAGCAGCAGCAGTGTAGACCAATTATTCTGCAGGCTGTATGAGTGATTTCTTAGAGGTGCACATAGGGTTACAAGGGAATTCAAAAGGAGGGAATCTAAATTAGACTCGCAGAGTGAGGTGAATTTATTTGAAGAGAGTCTCAAAGGATCTGTTGGCTCTAAGTGGACTTTGAAGATAGTGAGGTAGGAGTTGAAATGAGAGGAATAATCTTCCAGACAGTGGGAGAGGAGGAGTGTCGTAGCATCAGCCTAGTACTTCATTGTCCTTAATTGGGTTATTCATGGAGGGGGAAAGACAGAGACATTCAGAGACCTACAGACATTAGCCATGGGTGGGGTCTGGACTGAATGATTCCAGGATCTCGGCCTCTTATTAAAAGAATTGAAACAAAGGCTCATGCAGATTTGCAAAGCTAATATGGAAAATTTTACCCAAATCAAAGTGATGGCACAGGTTCAAAGGGAATACTGGCAAGAGTGACACTGGGCCACATGAATGAAAATACTCAGGGCCCCAATTATTGTTTGAGCTTTTTTTTTTTTTTTTTTTTTTTAAAAGAAAACAAGGTTCAAGAGGAGGGTCTGATTGCTAGTGCGTAGCATAAGTGATTCTCTATTCTATTTGACAGGGTTGGATTAGATGGTCCTCTGCTCACTGCACATGTCTTTTCCCATGATGCATCTGATGTTGAGGCATCTAAGTTTAATTGTAAGCATGTCCCAGTATACAAAGCTATATGATACTAAATAGTTGATTCTTCCTAAAACTTCACTCAGTTTGCCTTATTGTGCATGTACCTAAACCCATTCTCAGATTCAGTATGCCTTCTTGGACATGGCTAAATAGAAACAGGGTGTCATCGAGGAACTACTAAAAGAAATATGTTATTTCCATTATTTAAAGCAAGTGTACCCAAGGCAGGTCTTCTCCAGGTTTTTAGATGCATTGTTCAGAGAGGCATATGTATATACAAGCATGTGTTTCAGACTGCCAAGTGTTTTGCTAAATGAGGGTATGGGCATAGGTCAAACTATGCCACTCCTAGTTTGCTAAGCTAGTATCTATGTTTGTGTTTTCTAGTGTATTCACACATGCAAGTCCTTGTCTTCCTAGCCCACAGACTGGGAGTTGAGCATCACTCTCTTGAAGTAAAAGGGATAGAGACATAGTTTTCTGGTTCTCTCAAGAGTATTTGATCTAGAGATGTTTTCATTGTGTAGAGTGGAAATCTCTCTCTCTCTCTCTCTCTCTCTCTCTCTCTCTCTTTCTCTCTCAATCTCTCTATTTCTCTCTGTGTGCATGCATGTGTGGGTGTGTGTGTCTTCAGAATCTTGCTCTGTAATTTAGGCTTTCCTAGAAATCCCAATCCTCCTGTCTCAGCCACCAGGGTGCTGCTGGGATTACTGGCATGTACCACCAACACCTGGCCAGTTGTTTGACTTTAAATGCATGTTGTAGAAGTAGAACTAAGATGCTCTTCCAATCGTAAATGTATTCCAACCACGTACTCATTCATGGGCGTTCCTTGGGAGAGCTCTTTGCCTGAGTTGACTTTGGGAAATGCAATCCTTTCTATTGATTCAACGGAGATAAATTTTATAGCTGCCTCACACCATCTTTTCTGGTCTCTTTAATCTGAGGTGGTGCTCTTCTGGAAAGGGCTGTGAAGTCAATAAACAAAGTTAACTAAGTGCGTGACTTTCCCTTTCTCCCCTGAGTGGGAGGTGGGAGTCAGCAGCTAGCTTGATCCTCAGATACAGCCTCCCCATAGGTTGTGCCCAGGGGCTTCCATTATCTCTAAGCAGCACTCACTCCAGAGCGTCTTATTAATGATATTTAATTACATTGAAATTAATGATGTTTTTCATCTGATCCTGGGCAGATTTTACAGCTGCGAGATAAGCCTGGCAACTTTGACTTTCCCTGCCCCTATCTCAGTGGCAAGTGTCCCCCTCCCCCTTTATCTCTGTTGACTCTGCTTTTGCCAGGTGTCTCTGCTTTCCCAGGGGCACTACCTCACTGAACATCACCTCTCTCTTCCCCAGAAATTATTAACTACCCTAGCCCCCAAATGATCCCTATCCACATGGGGCTTTCTGAGGATGTGGGCAATATAGTTTTTCCTCAGCAGAGGTTAATTTGCATACATCCTGGCCATAACTTCATTAGGTTTGGAACACAGAGACTGTCAAATGAGCACTATCTGATTGCTCAAACAATACAATAATTTCAGCAGACTCTAATCTCATCATTGTATACTTGAGTGCTCTGGCTTTTGCTGATGAAAATCTTTACAGGAGTGGAATGGAGTATTCAATTCTCAGGTTCAGGAATTGTTATTATTTCCCAATGAAAATAATGGGGATTGTAGATAGGATTTACCGAACTTGAACTGTATTGATGGTTTTTGTTTTGTTGGAGCAAAAAAACAAAAAACCCAACAACAACAAAAATAAAACAGGTGTTTGGGGCAATTCAACATTTCTGCTGTGCACTGTAATACAATTGCACTGAGAATGAAATGTTTAAAAACTGAGTAGAAAGCGTGATGATGAAAGTGAAGTGAAGTGGAAATTCTTTCTGAGTTCAAAGCCTTATAATAGTTAACTGTTTGAGAATAATTGGACATATACCCTGTTTGGATATTTGCCCCCCTGGGAAGTGATGAAAAATGGACTCCCTGATGAAGGCTTGAATTGTATTGACACCTGACCATTGATTAATTAGAACAGAAAGAAGAGCATTACATCAAATGATTTGCCTGTGTCTTTCTTTTTCTTCTTATCTCAGGCTCTTCATTAGTCTCCTTCCCGCATGACAAAAGCAAAAACAAACCCAAACAACAACAAAACAATACCAAACAAGGAGCAGCCATAATATCAATCTAGCAACAAGTAAAATAGTTCCTAATGGGGCTGGAAAAATGGCTTAGAGGTAAAGGGCACTTGCTCTTTCAAGGGTTTGATTCTCAGTATCCCCATGGCAGCTAACACCAGTTCCAGGTGATCTTGTACTTCCTTCTGACCTCTGTTAGCACCAGGCATGCATAAATGCCATCAAAGAACTCAATAACATAAAATAAAATCATTAAGTGTAAAAATCAAAAAATAGCCCGTGTCTATTCAGGCAGATTTCAGCATATTTGAGGGTTGGAAATTTCCTAATTATATTTATATTTGACCTGATGATTTTATCTTTTATTTCTGAATACTATTTTAGATCACCAATTTATTTACCTAGGTATTGAGTATGTGTTCAAGCACATCTTATACCTAGCACATATTATGATAGGCTCTGGAAAAGTCACCATGGGGCAATAATAATCTCTACCTTATGGACACTACAGTCTAGTGTAAACTGATATTGATATAACTATTTTGTAAGCAAAAGTAAAAATGCTAATAAATAGGAGTTATGGTATAAGGACCGTTTATAATACAAGCAAAGTGTGTCTACTAGCTGTGCTGGCAGGGCTGAGGGAGAAGAGGAATTGTTATCCATCCCTGCTTGGAAGGAAACTGGTATAAACACTGTGGAAGTCAGTGTGGAGTCTTACTAAAATGTTAAAATCAGAAATACCATATGACCCAGTTCTAGTACTCCTGGACATATACCCAAAGTTTTCTACCCTACTACAAAGATACTTAAATACCCATTTTCCTTGCTTCACTATTCACAATAGCTTGGAAATGAAGTCGGCCTGAAGGCCCATCAATATTTAGAAGACTGCATACCAAAATTGTGGTACATATACACAATAGAGTTCTATTCAGCTATTACGGAAAGTGAAAATTTTAAGGAAATGGGTATCCCTGGAAAGTCTGGTATTGATTGAGTTGAGCCGCTCAGAAAAGGACAAGTCACATATTCTCTTTTATGCACAAATTCTAAATATTACTATTTTGTAAATGATGACACACTTTGTACTTTCACATAGAAGAGGAAAGTTCTTTACAAGTTACTTGGTCCCCAAGGAGAAGGCAAGAAACTTCTGGGGCATCTGTTCTCATGTAGTCTTCCTCTTATCTTTTCTGAGCTTTTTCATCATGGGTGAAAATTTGTTTTCTGCATGAGGGCTACAAGGTGTTCTGTGAGGGGCATGTGTGTTTATTTTCAATTTTCTAGTTTTAATAAAGGATAGTAGAGTGAGTCTTAAACTTAGGTACAAAATACTCAGTTTTCCAAGGTGAGTTAATATCTTTCAATCTCAACTTGCCTTTTGAACAGTGGTTATTATAAGGTTCAAATAAGGTAGCCATGCCAATGAACCGTTACTTGACATTTTATCAGTGATCAGAACACATGCTAATGTAGGATTTAAAATAATGTCATGACATATAGTTGGTATTTTGAATTCAAGGGTTCCAGATACAACAATTCATTTAACTTTGAATCAAAACTATTCCGAAAAACATTGCCTCTGTATTACACATGTGCCCAGTCTTAACCTTGTTGTTATTTCCTGAGCAATATAGTCTAATAATTATTATATCATACATGTTGTATTAAGCATTGTAACAATCAAGAGATGTTTTCAAGTTCAAAAGAGCAATGCATAGCATATGTGTCAATACCACACCATTTAGTGTAATGGGCTTCTGTATCTACATGATTTCATATTTATAGGTATGCTGGAGCCAATTCTCCATTCACACCACTGTGTAATGTATTCCATTATCTACATAAAAACAGGAGCAATGTTCTTCCTTGATCGCTTATGCTGAAGTTCCTTACCCCTCTTGATCCAAGCTGAGCACTTGGATAACTGTTTATCAATTCTTTTCTCTTTAAAGTTTTAGTTTACTTCACTTACCTTGAGTCGACATCAATGGTGGGCACTAAAAAAAACTGGATCACTCACTGGAAGGATTCAGATCCTCAAAGACCTTCATCTTAAATGTTAATGAGGAATTAAAAATAATTAGCAAGCTGGAACGTTCTTATATGTGACACTGAACCACAAGTTCAGTGGACCTCAATATTACTAGAAAAGAAGGTGCATTAGTTACTTTTTTTTCCATTTCTGTGACTAAATGAGTGACAAAAACCCTTCATGGAGGAGAGGTTTTTGTTCGTCATGGTTACAAAGATGCAGTCTGCTATGTTAAGGAAGTAATGGCAACATGAGGTCTGGGTGTACAAAAGCCTAAGTACCCACTTGTTCACATAACAGCAGAGCAGGAATCAAGAGAGACACCAACAGATAGCAAATTCAGACTATAAGCTTCAAGGACCAGCCCCAAATGATCAACTTCAGCCAGTTAGGGCCTACCTCTCAAAGATTCCATACCCCCACCCCCAATAGTAGCACCAGTCGATGACCAAGTGTTCCAAACACAGGCACCTGTGGGGGATGATTTGCATCCAAACCATAGCAGAGCGATATCTAAAACCCATTCTAGCTCTAACCTTCTATGCTAAAATTTCTTTAAGCACTGAGAGATACTAAAGTTAAATAGTGTGAATTCTCATCATAGTGGTATTATTCAGGGACTAAGTAGCCCAAGAAAATTACCTTGGCTATCTGAACCTATTCTTTCTTTTATAAAAGAAAATTGATAATACTCAGAGGGTTCCTAGGAAAAGAAATGAACATACTTATGGTAAATATTTGTAAGAACCTCTCATACATATTAAGCACTGATTGTTACTTTTATTTTATATTTCACTTACATTTCTAAGAGGATAATACATGAACTTTAATCTGGACTCATCTTTTCTTGCATAGAATGAATTCATACTGTTCAGGCAGTCATTGTTCATTATACAAAATGGTAGAATTCCTTCTGTGCTGAGAGTGGAATCTGTCTCCATTGCCTGCAATTATTTCACCCGTAACAACCAGGTATCAATCTTATGAATCATGATACTGCTGTATATTGAAACCTAAGGAAGAAAAATGCTTATGAAAGTAGGGGGAAGTGCATATGAAATATTAAAATTTAATATTAATTTCTAAAACAAATTTTGTGAGCTTATCTTTTGAAAGAACTGCTGCTTCATAGGAGAACAGGGAAAAATCTGCTAAAGAAAAAAGAAGTTTCTAGAAAAAGTTGAGAGGCTCTCCTTTTATTTTCTTTACATCTACTGCCAAGACTTGGCTCTCAGAAAACACAGTTAGCCAGCTGTAAAGTTGTAATAGAAAATAGTAAAAGCAATGAAATGTACAATTAAGGATCACACACCCCAGATATCTTCTAGTTCATTAGTCATCCTCCTATCTCAGTCTGAGAGCATTCTCAGTCTCTGCTCGTTACTCCTAGGCGGGGTTACAGTGGAACCGATGATAAGGTTCACTCTTTTTTATAGTGTTTCTTTGCACAAAGCAATGATCTCTTAAAGATGAAGTTTAATGCTCCCTCAGGAAATTCTGTCCATTCTATATATTTTTTTTTCAATCCTTGCTTGGTTGGTAACATTTCTTTTTTTCTTCTGAAGTTACAGGATTTTACTTTTTTCACCAGCAGAGGGAGTGCAAGAAAATTTGTATAAATTTTGGGAAGCGGTTGTTCTAAAGACTTTTTTTGTTAATTGATTGATTGATTGATTAATTAATTAATTAATTAATTAATTTTAGAGGGCTCAGGAATCTTTGGAGGAAAGACAAAAAGTGGGAGAGAATTATACTTTGATGTGCAAGTTCTTTGCAAATACACTCAGTATAATTATATAAGGATGTAAACCTATTGTGAAAACAATTATTTTATCCAGATTGGTGAGTGATCATGAATTAATTGTGAGCCTTAGAAGAATGAGTAGGCCCCCTTCTCTCCAGTTTCTGCTAAGTTGATTAATTGGTCAGGGATACTTGATGTTTGAGGGTGGAATATTTACTCCACAGCTCAGAGATATGGGGGCTTCTAGTTTCCTCCATTGAATTACTTAGTGATCTTAACCACATTGTAACTTTATGAAATTTTAATTTATACAGCTATCAGTGCATTGTTGGTTAAGTATTCCACATGTTCTTCTGCAAGCAAGGCATTGGATCATGGCAAAAAGAGATGATGGAGGATTAGAGCCCCTGGTGTACGGTGGCTGAAAAGACAAATTCACTTCTTTGAAGCCCCTAGATCACCTCTTCAACACACTGCTCTCTGAAGGCAAAATTCCTGAAATTTCTCTTTTGTGCTTGATGGTTTTAAGATTTAAGATTCTTATTACCTTATGAATATCTCATTGAATAATCAACATTTCCATTTGAGACAGATTCTGTCCCAGATGCTGTCTTAGGGTCTTATTGCTGAGAATAGACACCATGACCAATGTAAGTTCTATAAAGGACAATATTTAATTGGGGCTGGCTTACAGGTTCAGAGGTTCAGTCCATTATCATCAAGGAGGGAGCATGACAGCATCATTGCAACCAGGCAGGCATGGGAAGGAGGAGCTGAGTTCTACATCTTCATCCAAAGGAAGCCAGGAACAGACTGAGCATCTTCAGCCAGCTAGGAGGAGGGTCTCCAAGCCCTCCCCCACAGTGACACACTTCCTCCAACAAGGCCACACCTTCTAATAGTGCCACTCTCTGGGCCAAGCATATGCAAACCATCACAGAGGCACCCCCCATTATTGTTTTAGTAATTTATTGTGCTTAACATCAAGTATAAAAATTTCAGGTGTATGTTATGATGGGTTAGGCATTTAGCTAGATTTTTTTGAAGGAATGAGGGAAGCCTTAATACGGTCACACCCCACAGCATATGTCATAGAATAGGCACATAGTGCATAGCACTAAATCTTTGCTGAGAGAATGCATTTAGAGAGGGATCAAAGGATGCATGATTACTTCCTTCTGAGATGTATTCCCCTGGGAAAATCCATGTCACTGATGAACTATACCAAATGGAAATTAGCAGAGAGGAAGGAAAAGGCCATGTAGGAAAGGGGGAAGGAGAAAGAAGCAGTGTTTGAGAATGGCCTCACAACCTTATCATCTACTTCTAAGCCCGATGAATTGATTGTGGTGTGAACTGGCAAATCTTTCCACATTCAGTACTATTCTTTCCCCTTGGCGACACTGGCTTTCAGCAGAACCATTTCTCATCCTTTCTAACTTGTGTCACAATCTATGGCAAGGGGCTCATGGTCATTGACCTGAAAGAATGTTCTCATTGGAGCTAGTGCTGGGGACAACTGATATTCGGGTACTGGAATATATAGTTTGACTTATCACATTGAAGTTTTTCTACCTTCACTTAAAGAAGGCATAATTATCTGTTTTAAAGAGTGAATAATTAGATAGTGATTAACTTATCTCTGTGTGTGTGTGTGTGTGTGTGTGTGTGTGTGTGTGCGCGTGCATGCGTGCACGCATGCGCATGGGCCTGCACATGCATAAGTGGATGCACTATGGGGGCATACTGGGATTTAGTACTCTGAACGGGCTTTTAGTTGTGTTGTGACTCTCCAAGGTGAGGTGGGTAGACTGCCTGCAACACTTCACCCACTGCACATTTCCCTAGCATAATATATGTGTTCTTTTAGTTATTTTGTGTTTTTTACGGAATTAAATTCTTGCTGTATAGATTCAATCAAGTCATCAGACAACCCAGTGAAACAAGGAAGAATTGTAAATGGTTCACACATGGAACAAATCAAATGGCTGCATGCATGCTTTTCTTGTTGCTTGTTTCTGGAAATCTTAGGATCTAAGATGTGTCTTCACACAGTAAAATTTTCCCTTGAGAGGATTAGGAATTCAAGGAATGTAATAATTCATTCATTTCTTAGAATTTCTACTAAATGCTCACGGAGAACCAGCTTTTCATTGTTTGAAATATAACAGAACAGCAAGATCTTTGCTTCAAGGAGTTGTAGACCAAGAAAACAGACAGAAATTGGTGACCTCTTGGAGATTTCATTTCCATTTCTGTTTCAATTATGATTCAGGTGGAAGAAAATTATGCCAAATTATGTGGATAATTGCCTCTGGCTGTTGTTCCGTTGCTTCTATGGACCTGATCATTCTTATACACCCATTGGGACCCCATATAAACATTCCTCTTAAAAGGAGGATTAAATTTGGAGAATTGAATATACAGAGAATGTTTTAAATTATGTTTTGGTCTCTCTTTTGGTTCTCAGTGGACCACACTGAAGAAATAGAATTTCCACCTTGGTAAAATGTCAACGAGCCTGTATGTTCCAAAATGATATGAGAATTAGAAGCTTGTTGACAATAATTGTGCCTCAAAAGCTGTAAATTATTTAGTGAACCAAAGATATGTATTGGTTTATTAACTCAGCCAGACTGCACAGGTGTGAACTGTACCCCAAGAGACCATCCACATGCACACACTGGGCCCCTCCAGTGCCTGGATTAGTGAGGGCTCACCAGGAAATTCCATAATTGTCTTCATTTGAGAAACACCTTAATTTTTTTCAAAGAGAAAATTGGCCACCTGCATATTTTGTGTCTACTCACCAATTAGATTTTATACTCTTCATGCTTCTAGGTGCTGTTTGAAAAATTATTTGAAATCAAGCATTTAAAAAAGTTTTTCTTCCTGTGGATGCTTCCCATAAGAGGAGAGCACACCTTAGCTGAGAAGGGATTTGTAGGCCCGGTTTTCAGGAGTGACAGTATATTTAAGGTTCTTGCTTTATTAATTGTAACCTGTTGTATTCCTTGAGTTTAATTTTTGAGGCGTTGACATTTTGGATGAAATCTAACTAGTATGGTGGTGAGCCATGTTTTTCTTGTCATGAGGAATAACTGATAGAGCTTAAAGAAAGATTTATTTTAGTTCACAGTTTTGTTGTTGTTGGGGTTTTTTTTGTTGTCGTTTGTTTTGTTTTATTTTATTATTTGGAGGGTGGGACCTGAAGTATTTAGGGTATTGTGGTGGTAGGATTATATGCCTGAAGTGTCCGCTTACTTCATAACCACTCGATTAGCATGGTCAAGAGAGGGAGGTCTAGGGAGACGACTCACTCAGTAAATTGTTTGCCGCACAAACCTGAGGACCTGGGTTCCAGAACCCATATCTTAAAAAGACAAAAGATGACAGCTTGTGCCCATAGTACCAGCCTGCAACAAGCTTGACACTTGGAGCTTTCCAGCCAGCTCAGCTATAGTCAAGCTGACTTGACAAGTGACATGTTCAGTGAGGGACTCTGTCTCTAAAACAGAGAGGCATGATTGAGGAATGCATCCAACAGTGATCCCTAACATCCATAAGCTTTGTGCCCACACACAGGACACATATATGCACACAAAGTACAGAGAAACAGGAAGGGCCCTGGGTCAAGGTATATCTTTCTATGTATACCTCCATAGCCTTTTCCTCCAATGAGGCCCTGTCTACTAGTAACACTATTCAGAACGTGTCGATGGTTAATCCACTGGTGAGACAGTGTCCTTATAATCTACTTAATCCTCCATGCTTTTTCTATTCCTGAGAACCAAGTAACCAACATATTAGCCTTTGGAGGAGGAGAGGGAGGCTACTATACATCTCAACATACAGCTCACCTTTCTTTTTAAGTATAAATTCAAACTAGCCATCAGTGACATCCAACTTACACGGTAAGTGAAGCATCACTGTATCACATATCCTGTACATACACATACACATCACCACTTGCACCCTAGGAAAAAAATGGAAAATTTGATTCAGTAGGTCTCATGAGGCAGCCACACATCTGTCTTTCCTTGCAGCTGCTGGAGATGCTGATCCTTAGAGGACCCTGATGATTATTGCAAAACAACCTGATGGACTGGCCATTAATCACTGCTCAGGGCAGCTTTGCTGCTCTCCTTCTGCTGTTGCATGCCTAGTAATTTTAATTAAGGTTTAAAGAAGCAACTTAAATTTTTAGAGTTGTAATTTAATGTGTTTTCTGAAGAGAAGTCACCCTACACAGTGGTGATCACAATTTAGGATTAAGAATCTCTCACGTTGACACACATTCATAGATGTCCAGGCTCAGGCACACATTTGGGAGACTCCTTCCCACACACATCTTATTTGCATCTGAACACTTTGGTAGAGCCAGGCAGCCCAGTGTGGAGAGTAATTAAAGTGAGAACCTAGCAGTGAGTAGATATTTTCTCATACAAAGAACATTGTAACATGCAGAGCTCCAAGTCAAGGAGGCCTCGCTCATCGGATCTCACAAATGTGATCTGGCTTTATCCTTTCCTGAAAGCCCTGAACTTCATTCTCTCAAAATACCTGAATGATCATATATGTCCAAATGGACTTACTACTGTCAACATCTGTAGCACTCCATGTTCATTAAGTGACAGTGACAATTGAGCTTCTGGCAAGAGTTTATTTTAAGGAACGTCACATGTATGTGTATTTGGAGTATACCAAACAGTTCAGGGATCAGCCCAACCTTTGAATGAAATGAAATCATAACAGGGAGAATTGAATTAACCATTAAGTTAAATTAAATTAGTTAGTCTCTTCAGACAGAAGAAGCACTCAATTTTACAATCAAATGAGTATTTAAATCATTCTATCCAACACTGATATTACCAGTTGCTAAAGGAAGCTTCATGGTCAAGCAGAAATGTTAGTGGCTAGTGGGAAGGAGTAATACCATATCTGTTGGGACAGGGGAACCCTATCCATCTTTGAGAGCTAAAGTCTAACTGCCTGGATTTGAACAACAGCTCAGCCATTCCCTCTTTGTGGAAATTTAACTTGGTTTACTCTGAACTTTATTCTGGTAAGGAACTTTGAGTGTTAGTTCTCTCATCAGTCAACTGATGAGAATGCAACTATTCGTGCCTCAGAATTGTTGAGAGATGAAGTCATGCCTAGTTCCTGAAGGAATATACCACGGAACCAGACAGCATGCTATCCAGCACTACTGTACTCTCAGGTGGACTAAAATGTACTGTTCTTTTCAATTCCACAGTAGTGTTTTGAGCCAGTGCATCATTATATTATCATAAAGTTGAAGGTACTGAAACCAGAGAAATTGAATGACCTAAACCACGCATCTCAGACTTTGGGATTGTGACTACAGTGATTAAGTGTCAGGCACTTGCTTCCATACCTATATTCTCTACTAAACTACACCAACCAGAAAACTGTTAGCTTTAATGATGTTTCTGTCAATATTGCATTTCGTAGTTTCTGTTTGTGGCTATAGAATCTAGAATCACTGACAGAAGAAGAAGAGGAGTCACCTACTGTGAGCAAAGGTGGAAAGAAACCCAGAGATAGTCCATACAGAACCTAATAGTGCAATATTAAATGGGGCCTTATTTATGGAAATTGAGGTCCCCACTATATCTATGTCATAAGAGAACAGTTGATCACTACTTAGAATAAAGTATAAAGAACCAAAGATAACAGTTAGTTGCTTATATATTCATTCATCCATCCATCCATCCATCCATCCATCCATCCATCCATCCATCCATCACTTTCTTATGTCTTCAACCCACCATAATACATATAAAAATACAGTTAGAAAGAACAGATACAAATTTATATCTGCAAACACACACTCCACACAGTATACACAGCAACATGAAATGTGGCTCTACTGAAGCTAATTATACAAGACTCAAGGGAACTCTTTCTCATTACTTGATATCCTTGGCTCAGGAGTAAAACATATATTAGCGGTTCAAGCTGGGACATCATTCCCATTTTTTTAGAAGTTACTTGTTGTGTCTCACTTAGTGGGTCTGTGACAGACGAGATTTGTATGGTAGGAAAATTCCTATCAGTCCCAGCTTTGATAACCACCTATTGATGATATTTAGAGTTCCATAATGGCAGGTCTCAAATTGGCTCTTACTTCCTTAAACCATCATTGTATTGAACCACATAACCAGAAAATCACAGTGTGGTGATCTTTCTCTACACTAATCCTCCTAGAGCACTTAATGGCTTGTCTGTTCATCATGGAGATAATAAACCTAGCATCGAAGCAATGGCTGTCTTGGTGACTTTGCATAAATCATTATTTGTAAAAGTGAAGGAAAACCTATAGATAGAAGCCAAAGACTGCAATTTCTCTGCCTTCGAGAATTAGCTCTGATAATTGCCGTGACTGCATTCCGAATGCTCTGAACAAATGGATGCAGAGCAAAAAGTAAATATTATCTCTCAAAGTGATCAATATAACAACTTCCAGCACAGGAAGGGCAATTATTAAATATCCTGGCAAGGTCTGCCTGCGATAAACAGGATTGCCATGAACTGCTCACTGGGGATGAAAATAGAAAGTAGGTAAAGATCCAGAAAACATGGAAAATAGCTGTCTACAGACAGAGAACTGAGTGACACATTGTAAGAAAGTTTCCATGGTAAAAAGTGATCACTAATATAGTGGGAATTGCATTTGTGAACCTAGTCATTTGTAGGAATTTTAAAATATGGCTTCAATTGTCATAGTTTTCTCGAGGCAGAAAATCTATTGGTTTTCTTCTGGAATTTGTACATTGTGTTTCATCAACTTCTTCTCCCTTTCCGCATGAAATTGCTATTCACTCAATCAATTTCTGAGCATCTTTCTAGACTAAAGAAAACACATACCTTTTATGGACACAAGGACAAGTGAAATTTCTCCCCGAACACAAATTCATAAGGAAGCAGGCGAGGAGAGGGGCAGTAGGAGTGGCAAGCGTGCCTCTATATTTAGTCTAGCTGCCCAATTGGCACTTACTTATCCTGATTTCTTTTCAACTCTTGTCTCTGGGGCTGATTTCATTGTTCAAAGAGCAGACAGACCTTCAGCTTGATAGCCCAGGTAGCAGAAAATACTCTACGATCAGATTAATCAAGAGGAAGGCAGGTTAGTAGCTGCTAACTCCATAACGGGAGGAAGCCATGCTGCTGAGCTAGGAGCCGACGGAATACTGATGGGCTAGCACATGACTCCGGCCGGGCAGAACGGAGCGTCCTTTTTCACTCCACCATGTTTCCTCTTTATACTCACCTTTTCTTCTTTCTGTTCCACATCTCACTCCTTTCTTTGCTTCTTTCGTCTTTCTATTTCTTTCTTTCCCATCATGCTATTTTAAGCTTATTCCCTCTCTTCGATTTATGCAGTGGCCACACTGTATTCTAGACTGAACCGCTGTTCTTCCAGCCTATTTTCAACACAGTAGTAGATATCTTATTATAACTCAGGACAGAATATGCACTCCATTTGCTCCCCATCCTGTCCTGGTGTCCTATTTCATTCAAAGCAAATCTAAAATCCTCAGGAAGGTATAGGACACTCTGTCTTATAGAACACTCTGTTTGGTTGCTGACTTCCCCCTTCCTGCTCTTCCCAAGATATGACAAGGCCCCTCCTTAACACCTCAATCATTGGCCCTTATCTCCTTCAGTCTGCATGAAAACTCATCCTCTCAGTTACTACACTCTACCCCACTCGAAACTTGAATTAAGCTTCCCTTTGTTCCTTTACCTTAGCATTTTGTTTTCTTTTACCCTATTATTTCTATTATATTATTCAATTGTCTATGTTGTTTATGGCCTATTCCTTTTTTTCTTGTTGCTTTTTCTAATGTATCTTGTTAATTTCTTCATATGTCTATTGTTTATGGTTCATTGCCTACTTGACAGTAAATCCCATTAGAATGGAATTTTCCCCCTTACTCAATGAGCCTAGAATGAGCCTGGGAAAAGCAGATGTGGGAGAATGAGTCCCTGAGTAAGTTCATAGAGGGGTTGCGTCAAAGGCCCACCTATGTTGCATGAGACCTACAGGAGGTTGGGTGGTGCAGTGGGGAGGAACCAGATGTTGACAGAGAGATAGGTGTTGCTCACTTATTTGGTAGGCATTCACTCAAGAACTTTTATGGATTCTCAAGTACAATGGTGTCTAAAAAATAATAAGGCAGCAGAGTGATTTTGGAACCACAGAAAGACACAGTAGGTACATAAATACAAGCAATGAATACAGAAGAAGTAATATTGTATATCAGAAATATTTAAACGATGGTACCCATGTGAATGAGTATGTCTTAGCAAATGAGATGTAAAACTTCTGGCATTTTGAAATGGAGGCACCAGTTGGGATATACTACTACTTTATGTGACAAGGAATATAACAAGAGCCAGCTTGATGACATTTTATCTTTAAATAAAGAACTGTTGTGTTTATGATATATTATATAACTCCCAAGACAAGCCAGGAGGTGATTAAAATAAATTATGTGGACAAAACTGAGGATGGAGATGTATGTGATAAGAAATAGAGATTTAGGCACTGATGTTTAAATGACAAGTAGACCACAACTCTTCTATTGCCATCATGGCCAGAGAATGTGAATGTGCAAAGACAGAGGAAAGAGACAATGTGGGTGGTGACCAGGGCAAAGCTACTGTTTAATAATCAGGTGTAAAATATTGCCTCTGAGGGGCCTCTGAGGAGATGCTGAATCATAGTTAAGTTAAAAGAATGGGCTCTTTTACTGGATAGAAGTCAAGGACAGAAAGGTTAGCCACTATTACAATGCACTTTAGGAGAAATGTGGAAACCCAAGCATGGACAGTTCAGAGATTGCTCTATTTACTAAGGAATTAGCAATGTAGGAGGCTGAGAATGCTGACCAAGTTAAAGGATGTTGAAAAGTCTAAATAATGTGATGGAGGAAGACTGCTGTTAGAGGAGCATCTTTAAGAAGTCAGCTAAGGGACAAGGGACGAGGCACAGAAATAACACCAAAATGCATCCAACATGAAAGCGTAATTTCTACATAAGGAATACTACTGAAGAACAGAGACTTGGTATAGAGGAAGAATTTAAAATGCAGAAGGGTGCAGGGCTTTACCTGTGCCTAAGGGAATGATAATGGTTTGGATGTAGAATTTATATAGAAACATTGGCCCCAAAGAAGAAAATTAGTAATTGTTTTTTGGAGATGAAATTCTGTTCCAGTTTGTAAATATTAAGAAACTTCAGGGATTTTACGAATCACTAACTTCCCCTATCTTGCCTTATGAATTTAGAATGAAAAAATGTAACACGTTGAACTAGAATGATAAGGCTCAAAATGATGGCTTTATTATTGCTAGGTTGACTGGGCCATGTAATGGTGAGGGCTGAACAAAGTTGTTAATGCTCCAGCCTGGGATAGAGACTAGCTAAGCTTATTCACACTGTGGGGCCAAGAGGCCCTACAGAGAGGGCAGGGTGACCTTCCTCTACCCAGATAGACCATAAACAGAGAATGATGTGTGGGAGGGAAAGGGGCAAAGAAATAGGTATGGAAAACACATTTAATGGTCAATGTAAAGCATACAGAATGATAATCAAGAATTATTTAAAGAAACTGAAGTTCAGTTGAGGGCAGAGAACATTTGCATTGGTGAAGTTTTCTCCAGAAGGATCTAGCTGGTATTTATAGATGTTCTAATTTATACTCATTAGAGACTTCCAGGAGAGGGGAAGTGTGGTGAGAGAACACTGAAATAATAACATAGCACGAACCTTAGAGGTTTATTTTAGTTATCCCATTGCTATATAACTGACAACCCCTAAGCATAATAACATTGGACAGTAGTGACTTGTTCATCATGGACAACAGTTCAGACTGGTCTCAGCTGGCCAGCTCTTCTACTCCAAATGGTGTCGTTGGGGTTACTCACTTGCCTTCATTCAGCTGAATCTAGAACAAGCTGAAGGTCTAGGGTGAATTCATTCACTTGCCTAGAACTGATCTCCTTCATGTCACCTGCGTCTCCTCCCCCTCCTCCCCCTCCTCCCTTGCGCCTCCTTTGATCTTTCTATGTATTGCGATACATCACTTAATATTAGCCCTAGCTTCTTCATAGTCAGTAGACTGACTTCCTTAGAGAACACTGAAAGGAAGCTGCCAGGAGTCTTCCGTGTGATATCTCAAATTGACATAGTGTCAATTAGACTCAAACAGAATAATTTAAATAGCTCCACCTCCTGACAAGAGGATCAGCTTTTGGGGTAAACAGTAGCAGCAACCATTAGCATTTTTCTACCAGAGTAGGTTAAGTAGAAGAAACGAACGCTAGCACGGCCCATTGTACAACAAGACCTTGAAATGTTTGCCCATAGAGGAAAGGAGTTTAACTCATGGCCACAGCTCTCTTCCTCCTGGAGAGAAGTGTAGCATTTTCATTAATAATAGCTTACCATAGATTTTTAACAAAATTAAAGACATAGAAAGATAATGAAGGAAAAAATTCTGAATTGAAATTTCATTTTGATGTTCAGCACTGGCCAACTTTGAGGATTAAAAGAGTTTGGATGTGAAAGGATTACACCACAGTTAGCCTTTCAGAGAAGGTACATTTAGGATTTGTCTAAAGAATGTGTGAGATTCCCACTGTAGTCTGCTACTCAGCACATGTGGAAATTTTTATGGTACATGTAGAAGACTCTGCTCTCTTGATGTCAAATTATTCTTATAATTAGTCATTGTCTAGGGTTTGTCATCCATGGTCTCAACTCTTTTCTGAAATTTCCTTACCACAGTAGTCTCTTCCACCCTGACGCTGCACCTAATTTCTCTGTCTTTCCCTTTGGGGACTTTGGGATGAATGTGAGTTCTCATCTCCATCCTTGTTTAATTTTTTTCCATTACCTTTAATGATGTACACATTATCAAAATTTCTGACTCTACTTCCACTGTTAGGGGATACAGAAAATTTAAAAAGCTTAAGGACTTCCCCTCTCTACCTCTCTTAGGCTATTCCAAAACCCAGACTCTGTCAAAGATGCTTTTAAGGAGTATGTGATAAGGTGGTAAGCCTTGTCCTCAGCATCTAGCCTCTGTGGAAAACTAAGTAGACACGTACTGGGTTTTTCTCTATCATTGAATGCTACAAAGATATTGTATATCAGTATAATTATCTGGAAGAACCATGATCTTTCTTATTTTTCTATCAATTTTCTTCTCACTGGGAAATCTCTTTGAGTATCCTTAGTTTAGAGTCTACTATTCACAATGAATTTGTGTTTTTGATGGTAAAAAGCTAAGAAGTCTTGTCATAAACTGCTCTTAATTTGATGCTGTTGCCTGCTTGAATGGGGGCAAAGAAATGGACCAGACAGAAAAAAAACTAATTAATAATGTAAAAGCCCTTCTGCCATAAATTCTCTTCGCTTCCAATCAAAGATGATGTATCTGTCTGTGTGTCACTACATCCCAAAGGAACTATGGCTTGTTTCGTTAAACAGTACAATCTAAGGGAAATGACCATTCACAAGAGAGGAGAGTTCTGAGCCCTGCCTTCCTCACTCCACACAGGTGTGCAATGATGTCAATAAGAGTAAAATTGCTGAGTTTTAAACATCACTTTACAATCTATTAAATCTGTCTCTATCCTTGGTTTCCTTTAGTCTGAATTGTGAAACAATTAAACGTTTCCAATGAAAAGAGTTTGTTTGCCTTCTCTTCCCTTTAACACTGGAATGCCATTTAAAAATGTCAATGGATGGGGGTCTTACCGCTTTATCATGCCAATCCTTCTAAATGTTCAGATCTGATTGTGCAAAAGAAGTTTTCTTTGAAATGGAGCCCATAGCCGTTCCATGCTGAAATTAACCCCAGGATCCAGGTGCATAGAGAAAGAGAGCAGCTTTGAAGTGACGTACAAGCGGATCAAAATAGCAATGGAGCCAACTACCGCCTATGATTTAGGGTACAGTGTGAGCATTGTTGATACATTTGTAAAATGCCAATAATTAGGATGCAAGGTTTGTTCAGTATCACAAAAGAAGCCTCAAACCCTCCGTATACCTTCAAGATAATAGTAAACTTCCTCCTTCCCCTGCATAAGGCACTTTCTGCTGGTTATAATCCATTGCTTCATGGGATGCTGTACCAGCTTTCTACAAGGATTCTAGACATTGTCTCTTGTGGGCCTATCTACTTCATGAAGCTCCTCTCACAGACTGCTTCCCGTGTACAATAACACACAGATAGCCAATGTCATACTATGTACCTGTGTGGTAATCATCCTCGTTTTGCTCTCGGATAGGGCCACGTGTAGTACATTGTTTTCATGATACAGGGGTCATTTTCATTTCCAAGTTCCATTATGTTCTAGACCGTGGATATTGCTGAACACTTAATTTTTTTTTTTACAATATACTCCATCTGCTACATGTGATGTCCCATGCACATTCGACTATTTTTCTCAGCTGTACCAGAAGCTGGGAATGAAATTTTTCTTCACCTGGCACCCAAATACCACATTTAAGTTATAGGATAATAGTGGACGCAGTAGCAAAGTTCTGATTATACACACGCTCACTGGATGTATCTCAAATCTGTTTGATTCTCTCCATCTCTGCTCTTACCCTGGGTTGATATGTATGTACCATCCCTCTGTGAAATATTTCAAAACCTTCAAGAATGAGTGATGTCAAGCCAACTCAACAACTCATAAAAGTATATTATAACCCAGCCTCTAAGGAAATTTGGGTCTGTGTTACTATAATGCATCTAGGCACGTCACTACTTGATTCTCTCATTTATTATTATTAGTACTATTAATCAATTAATCAATTAATTAAATATTGTAGCAAGTCTCACACTACCCAAAACCTCTGTTACATGCAGGTGCAAGAAAACCTTTTTTATTTTTAACAGCTAGGAAGAAAAGAGGATTAATATAATGAATTTATTCAAGATTGAAATTTGCGAAAAATTGTTCCCATGTCTAGAAGTGCTTGTGACTCATACTCTCTCTTTCTCTCTCTCTCTCTCTTTGTTCTGGATGCTTTGAAAAAGCATAGGAAAGTTCCTTCAAGCCTAGCAGTTAATTGTCACAGTGAGGCCTGTTTGATGACTCCATATTTATTTTAAGAGGAACCGCATTCCGCTGGGCCTGCCAGGATGAGTTAGCTGCGAAATGCATTCCTAAATAGTTAAATGATTCAGCACAAGATCCCTATATGAAATTGACTCTGTAATGCAGCTGCATGTCTCTCGGTTGGAAAGTCTATCTATTTCAGGTCCGTGCTTTATTTTATAATTCAATATTGCATATGAATAGATAATGGAAGGAAGCTTTCTTGCCTCGCAAAACTCATGTTACAACCAATACATCGTTAAAACTTCGCCCAGCTACTTGGAAGCTGCTTTTGATGAGAAGAACTCAGTTGTACAGGGTAAATGTATCCGAACATATTCAGAATTTTACACTGCAGCTTGCAAATAACAATGAGGATGCTCTTGAACCAAAGAAAGCCCCTAGAGGGTGCTTACCTTCTTTACATCAATAAAATACAACAGCTTCTTATCAGAGGCTGACTTTTGCTTACAGCTAGGAATCCAGCTAAACCCAGTTCCCAACCACTTAGAGACTTCAAATAATTCCCAAATTATACCTTCCTTCAAAGGGAATGTGCTTTAAATCAAGTGTTTAATGTTAAGAAAACAATAACTCACGCAGTTACCCACCTTAGCAGTCTATTTTAATTTAGAAACAAAGGGACTAGAATCAGTAAGGATTGTGCTGGCCCTAGCCTTCCCAACTCCCCCTAGAAGTGCTCGAGAAACAGGCCTCTTTTTAAACAATAAAGGCTTAATCAGCACTAAACCTCACAGAAGCTCGACTGGAGGTTTCACTAAGGAAGTAATATATTGAGAATAAAAAGTGCTGGTGTTCTTCGGAGACAGTGTGGGGCTTGCCGATGCAAGGCTGCTATCATTCATTGCAGGGGCTGAGTCCCAGCTTAGTTCTCAGTCAAGTCTCATGGAGTTTCACTCCACTTCTGCAAAAATACCCCGTGTCATAAGTGTTGTGTACCATAAGTGGAAATTTTGAAGGGAAAATGGGCTTAGCATTGACAAACTGTGACTTAGATAGATGGTACATGTGGTGTAAAATGCCCAGTGCCATGGGTCCTAGGTATTCTGAGACCTTGGAACGGGCATTCTCTCATACATTTCTAAACTTGGACTGTGTGTATGAATGACCTTTGTGTGAATTGAGAGAATTTGACTATTGCCTTGCATTGCACAGTGTAGAGAAAGAGCCTCTGAGGGGAGGCTGTTTGAATCTCATGATACCCTACATCTCGTTTTTTTTTTTAATACTGCGAATCAATAAAAACTGGAGAAGCGATTTAGTTACATTTAGAATCAGTTTCTGTATCTGAAACCATAATAATAACCAGTATGGCACAATAACCCTAAGGATGCAATAATGGTGCACAGAACTTGACAGTAACCAATTGATTTCTAATTGGAATTAAGATCAATTCAAGAAGAGGACTATCTTGCCTGTTAGCCTAGCCAGCTACTCAAGGCTAGTGAACTCATAGATTTCAGAAGAGAACATACAACCACTACTTTACAATTCCTACCCACAAATCATTGTAGTCCTTACCCCCACATCAAAGAAACTTTTCTTTGCAACAGATGGAAACCATTGTAGAAAACCACAACCAATCTAAATGCAGTTGTAGCGTTCAGTCCCAGTGGACCCATCTGGGAAAGAATTCTAGCACCTAAGGCTCAAAGGAAAAATGTGGAAGAGAGGCAGAGGATCAGGGAAGCCGCCTTTCAGCCAAGTATTTAGTCAATTAATTCAAGTCTCTGTCTCCTAGTAATGTCAGAAACTATGTACATAAAATCTTACCCACATGCTACATCAACGTAAGTTGAAGAAGGACAACAATAGACATGGCAAAGGGGACAGGGAGAAAAGCTCAGGAAGCCTCATCCTTACACAAAGAGCTACAGGCAGCCAAGAAATGCTGAAGCAGAATAGTCGTCCCAGGGAAGAGCACACCTATTGGTTATCCAATACAAAGTGCAAATAAGGAACATTATACAGACTTATCAGCTTATATTTACATATTTAAAGTTTGAAGGGAGGAAAGAAATGGGGAAATTGATGTAATTCTATTTCAATTTGAAAAGATTTTAACAAATACCGATGAAGAGCGGGTTGATTTCTGACATGCTTTGTTGCTTAGGAAATCTAAGAGGAGTGAGAAGGGAGGCAAGATGCAGAGGAATATGTACATTAAAAATAATCTCAGATATGTTGAAACTTCACTATTTCATCTAGAATATTACCTCCCTCATGTCAAAACAGAGAGAAAAGGAGTATCATTGAATCTATCCTAGTCTTGAGTTTCTTCTGAAATACTTCAACTAAATAACCATTTATTGCATTCTTGATTGCCTCAAGTTATAGAACACCCACAATCAGCAAATTTACCTGTTCTATCTTTGAATGATTCTAACGGTTCTCCCCTAGGTAAAATGCTATTTTCTCAGCCCTACACAATGACTACAAAGTGAGGTTACATCCTTTTTATACCAAAATAACCTATATCTAAATGGTGTCGTTTTTGGAAACCAGGCTCTGTCAGTATTAGTCACTGTTCAATTTTCTCCAAGTTCCTTTTCTTTTATCCTCCAAGTCCCCTGTCCTTGGACTGCTTCTACAAATATTCTTTCTTACATGAAGAAAGTTAACATGCTTTGTGAATGGGAATTAAATCTGGGCTGTTATGTGAAAAGCATGATATACAGCCACATACAATGCCCCCGAGAGCAAAAGTTTTTAAGTGTACCCTTTCTTTTCCATTTGGATCCACATCTTCTAGAGGACATGGATTAAGGGTGCCTTGGATATAACTCTTTGAAACATTAATGGACATTAGTTGTTTTTTTCAGTTAAGTTTGAATAAGTGACTCTAGTTCTTGTTAGGAAGGGTGGCCTGAAAATATGAGTTAGTCTAATGTGTGCAGATTGTCCACATAAGTCTGCTAGGTGTCATTTAATCACTCTACAGCAGTGGATTAACCCATCAGCTTCAGCAATGGAGGAAATCGGACACTTGGAGATGTTGACAGGTGTTTTGAGTGAGAGTCATAGGAATAAAGCCCATATGCTGGTATTGATGAATTTCTTAGAAAAGGTAAAAGGAGTGGTAAGAAAATGGTTATAACACTATTAATGATTCTCTGTTGTGCTTGCAGACAGGAGCATGTTGTCTTCTGAAAGACTCCACTCAGAAGGTGACTCAGACAGATACCGATACCCATGGCCAAACAGTGGATGGAGCTTGGGACCCTTATGGAAGAACAGGAGGAAGGATTGGTGGCCCTGAATGGGATAGGAACTTCATGAAAGTCCAATGGAGTCAACTAACCTGGACCATTGGAACTCTCAGAGATTGAACCACCACCCAAAGAACATACAGGGGTTGGATCTTGGCCTCCCAGCACATATGTAGCAGATGTACAGCTTAATCTTCATGTGGGTCCCAAATTGGAGTGGGGGCTATCACAGAAGCTATTACCTACATGTGGGATATACCCTTCTAACTGGACTGCTTTGTCTGGTGTCAGCCTATCCTCACAGAGACTTGAAGTGCTAGGACGGGGATATTCTCAGGGGCCCCCACTCACTCAGAAGAGAAGGGGAGGGACGATGGGGAAAGGATTATGGGAGGTAGTGAGTAGGAGGTTGACAGTGAAAGGGATGTAAAGTGTGAATAGTTAAAACAATAAAATTAAATTAAAAAAGAAAAAAACGTAAATGATTAAATGGTTGGGAAGATCCAAGAAGCTCAGCTCCATTTGATCTACTCACAGTTTAAATGATGTCCTATGGTATTGTTCTTTCTGTCTGTTCTATCAATAATCCTCTTCTTAAATATCTTGCAAGTTCCAGTTGGTAGGTGTTGGAATTCCATCTCTCATCATATCATAAAATCACTATGTCCATTTCATAGTTGTATCTTTACTTCTATCCAATTATCTCTAAGTCATGTTCTGGTCATTTGTTTGTAACATCAGAAAGTATAAGTACATTTTTGCAAAATATACAGTACTTCTTACATAAAACACTGTAGCATGCATGCATTTACCATAGAGGCAGTTGGGATGTCATTTCCTCAGCATATCATCATGACAGTAAATATGTATCTGGGTAGATAAAGCACCGTAAATTTGGAGTAGTCCAGGCTTTTAGTAGGATGCCTTGAAGATATATGAAGTAGCCCAGACTGGATTCTCTACTGCTCTGAAGAAACAGTTTCAAATTTGGGAATGATCAGTATGAGATTCTGAGGCTTCAAGTCAGATATACTGGTTCCAATTCACTTTCCTTCATGACAATAAGCCAACAGGAAACTACATAGACATAGTAACTCTTCTGTGGAAAGAATGAGTTTAGTGGCTACATTACTAAGGGATGTGCACCTGAGAAGTTGAGAGGTAGAGTCACCTACCTTTTGGGGTACATTTTTAAAGAAAACTGCTCTAACAATGATCAATCTCTCTTTGGAAGATTAATATCATGAAGATTCAGATACCTTGATTATCATCCCATGGTTAGGTGGGTTGGACACTAAAAAAGGCAATGCTATTGGACAACAAATGGTCCAAAAACATGGCTCAAGTTAATTTTAGGGATCACAATGCTTTTGAATTGGTTAAGTAACTGGGCTAGTACAGCTACTTATGACTGGAAAAGTGGCAAATGGGATGAGACAGGCATCAGCAGCAATTTTAAGAGGGCTAAAGGTTTAATACATTCTATTCTCAGAAAAGGTCTATGGCAGCTACAGACTCAGGAATGTGGTTTGCTTCATTTTAGGATATGCTGGTCAACTTTTGCCAAGATCTGGTGTGTGGTAGTAGCCTCTGCCCTAGACAGATAATTTTTACTAGATGAAAGGCTGAAATGTTAGATAAACTGTAATTCTATGATGTGAAGGGTTTGGGTAGATCCCATGTCTAAATACAAGTGCAGACTCAATGAACAAATTAATTCCAGATACTTTGATACATACCTGGGACTTTTCTTTAAGAGTCCAGTGCAGTGTCTCAGATACCTAAGTCAGCAGTACAGAGATATGCTAGTTTCCATCCACAGAAGAATTCCTTAAATATACCAATCTATATTTTTCCAAGGGGTAGAACAAATATATACACTTTAGAAACAAGCATCCTAAGCTCAAAAAGTTGAATTTGATCACTGGCTCTCACGAGTGGGCCAAGTGAGTGTATCTGTTTTGTACTCTGTATATGTACTGTTGGTGCCTATAATTTGAATAATCAGTGGATACTATTGGGTTTCAGATTAGCTAAAGTGTCCATGTACCTTGGCGAATTTTTTTTATTATTATTAACTTGAGTATTTTATATACATTTAAAGTTATTCCTTTTCCTGTCCAAACATCCCCCCCCTCCCTTCCTTATGTTCCCCTCCCAACCTTGCTTCCTCTCCCCAACAGTCTAGTTCACTGGGGGTTCAAATTTTTAACTGGATAATCTTTAATGTTGACAACTGTGGTAGGGATTGGATTTTGTCCTACAGAAATTGTTGCCACATTTTTCCTGCAAAGTTTAGATGTTGCCGGGGTCAAGTTGATTTTAATTTTGATGATATCATTTCCATTTGGCAAACAAATTTCATTGAGCTTTTTCTACCATGTCAGGCATTTAGTCCAAGTTGGTTTCCTCTAAAACAGTAATGCCAGCTGCATGCAGGGGACAAGGGCTCATTTTGGAAAGGGCAGATGAGAAAACTGCAGGATGCTTTTCAAAACTTTTTCTTGGTTTAGCCTTCAGAAGCCATGATGCAACCCAAAGTGACTCTATTGGGTAGAGGCTTTTCTCCCTTCTACATGGCAAGGTCATTTGTCAAAAAGAAGTTTAGGTAAAAAGGCTCATTAGGATTGTGGGCCCTGGGAGCTATCAGTCATCTATAAGTGCAGATCTTCTTAATTAGGAGAATTTCTTCTGGCACCAATGAGATGGAGTAGTTTAAGAATATAATACACAACTGTCTTTCATAATTCAGGTAGAGAAGCAACAAAAACAGCACATTAAATTGCCTCATAGGCTCTATCCAGAAGATGGTGTTTGTTTTCCTGTTCATAAACTTGCCTCAGATCTATTAGTTGAGTACAAGTGCTCCCTTTCTATGATGAGAATGTATTATTCGTTGAACCTCACTTCTTTACAGATGAAAGTTGTAAAAGTTCGAGACCCTCCTCTTCCTAAAGTTCCATTGACTATGAAATGAGTTCCATCTTCCATGGGAACAGAGTTGGCTTTTATTTTTATTTACTAATTTTTTCTACCTTGAGAGTCAGCTTATACTAGCCAAGATCAGCACAGAAGAAATGGAGGAACCAAAGGCTACAATGAGGTGATGCTATACCAGTAAACAGATGCTTATACCAGTAAGCAAATGCTATACCAGTAAGCAGGCTCTGAATTTACTTTGAGTTTGAATGGCATGCCAAAGTATAGCCACTAACACTCCAAGTATTCCAGTATCATAATTTTATTTCTATTGCCATGATTAAATACCCTTTCCAAAAAAAATCAACTTGTCAAAAAGGGTATTTTTTAAATTTCCAATTTCAGGCTATAGTATGTGAAAGCCGAGAAGTCCTTAACTGAATCCCGAGACATCAGCTCTGTAGTCTACAGTGAGAGGAATGAATACAAATACACTTACTACTGAGTTTGCTTTCCACACTTACACAGTCCAGGAATGATGCTGCCCACAATGGGCCAGTCTTCCTACCTCAATTGAAGCAATCAAGACAAATGTGTCCATGGGGCAATCCCTCATTGAGAAACTCCTTCCATGTGATTCTAAACTGTGTGATGTTGTCAATTCAAACTAACTCATTGAGTTTTAACATCATCATTGGTGACAATACCTATTCCAGCTTTGGTGAATAATCATTGTGCCTACTGCCCTCAACCATATGTCCTTCAGACTGGGTCCCTAGGTCTTCATTCTCAGGTTGACTATAGTTTATTTGGTTCACAAACTATAAGCAATTTTTAAAAAATAATTTCCCACAATTTAGGACAGTTGCTACCAAACTCTTAAGAAAAACAATTCTCTTATGTTTATGCCCATTTTAACTTACGTCTAGGGAGCTCTCTTTATCAGTGATTTTTGTTTGCTTGCTTTTTGGGTATGCACATGAGGTAATGTGAAAATACAAGTCAGCAGTAGATGACTTAATCAGTTATTTTCTACCAAACCTCTAAATTGACCTGGAATTCATTGGTTTTCTAGGATGGTTGGCCAGTGAATTCTACAGTCTGTCTCTGCTCTCACTGTGCTGGAATTCTAGGTGCACATTGCAAGAACCAGCATTTAGATTTTCACCTAGGTGCTAGTCAAGCTCCTTGTGCTTGGGCATCAAACACTTTACTGATTGACCCAAATTCCAGGCTCAGCAATATTAATATAAAAAATATTGTATTTCTTGGTGTCAGCTTGACATTTTCTGATGAGGTACCTCTATCAGCATTCTAAAAATCAATCTAGCTTGTGGGAGCCCTAACACTAGTTAATGTTTCACTTGTAGCTTCTTAGAGGACTTTGTCTAATGGAAATTTTTGGAAAGCCAAAAGTTATATATATATACTGACCATGATATGCTTCACCTTCAAACAAAAATAAACAATCAAACACACTAACAAACAACTCAACCAACCAACGAGCAAAATCCCTGAGTCTTTTGCTGTTATTTGTTAAGGGTCTAGAGTGTACATAGTCAGACTGCCTCATCTGAAGAACTGTGACACTGTCAACCTCTTTTCACCCTTTCTTACCACATCCATTGTTTGCCAAGTCCAATGGCCAATTTCAAATGATATGCCTGTTTTCTACCCACGTTGGTTAATACATTTCTTTGTTCCCTCTCAGTACAACTACATTCCTTTTTAACCAGGGTCTGAAAATGAGCAGACACCTGTGCCAAATTTGTAGCCAGGTTTTAAAATGAAGTTCACTCGAGCCTAACTACCACTTCTGCTGGGAGTCATCTCAAGTGCAGCTAAGGCATATTCTAGAAACTTCCAGAGATTTTTTAATTTATTGACAAATACCTACCCCCTATCTTTTGTTGCTAGGTGTGGTTCTTTGTGGTGGAGTATTCAGCAGAGACCAAAAGAGACAAAGTTCCCTTTGAAGAATATAATCTCCAAGGAAGTAGTTACAATATGTGTTAGAAAATGACTAGTGCTCTGAAGAGGGAGAAGTGAAGAGGATTCCAGTGTGAGAATAGGGCTGAGAATGCTGAGTAAAAAGGACCAGTGTTCAGTAGTGACATCAAAATGGATCTTACTGAAATGCAAATTGAGTCCACCTAAGGAAAACTTTATAGGAAAACAGAAGGTTCTTTCCACAGAACTCTGTTTGCCTGTCATGAATTAGGCACATATCTCAGTGCCAGGCACAAGGACAATTTGATGACCCAATTGCGAAGTGAATATTATCTCATAGGTCCAGGTCCTAGCTCAGACATTGGTAGGAAGGTTTCAGCTTTGATCCCTGTTCAGCCTCCCTCTCTCCTGTGAGCAAGTGAAGGAAGACCAAAAGCCAACAACCAAATCCTTTTTTAGCTGTGAGCAGAGAACCTAATGGTTCAATGGTTCTGAAATATTGCAGTTGATCTGGCCTCCCTTAGGAACAATCAGCAAGCTCAAATCTTGCTCTGCATGACTGAAGAAATTCACCAGAGGAATCTCTCCCAGACCAAGTATGGATCTGGTTGAAGGAAACTTCCATTTCATAACGCAGCAAACAGAAACTGTTGGCATAAACAAGCTTCCTCCTCAGAAAGTATTGTGTTTAAGACTTGTTTGAATGCCCTATTTCATCAAGCCAGTATATAGCTCATGGTATCTTGCCTGTTGCCATGTTCTAGTACTTGAGTTATAGTACATGTATGGGATTCCTTTTCCACATACTTTTGTTTAAAATGCCGAGGCCGCTTCTTGTCTTCCTCTAGTCACTTAGCTTCTGAGTAAAGAGCTGTAACTTTACGAAAACCCATTTCATTTAACTCATCAGAATATTTTCACTTTCTGATACATCCTTTGAAGATGTTCTGCTTGCCCTAAATCGTGGTATTTAAAATTGAATGAGTGTACTATGTGTGTTCTCAGTAGTACAGAGCAGAGAACATTGCCATCTCATTTATTCAAGATATATTTTTATTAATACATCTTAAAATCACACTAGCTCTTCTGGGGACAATTCCATCTCATTATAGGAGCTCATTGAGCCAATTGCCAGCTAAAACAATTGTTATTTTCACCTGGGCGCTGCTAAGCCAAATTTCTCCATGCTCTACTTTTACTGTTGTTTATTGGGGAGGCTCAGTAGTCGCTACACATATTTTCTTATTAAATTTTTCCTTAAAGATTTAGTACAATGGTTTAGACTGTCAAAAAACCTTTCTATTGTGAATCCAGCACCCAATATATTTTCCATTTCCCCCACTTTCATGTCACTACCATATTAGATGAGGTTCCTTCCGTTATTGTTATCCAAAGTAGTGAATTTAAACTTCATAAAAATAGGATGCTTCCGGAAGCAAACTTCGCGTCATAGTACCCTAAAGTTTAAATTTGATACTTGCTTAATTTTACTTTATGTTTATTATCATTATATTTATAGTCATTCATCATGAAGTTCTTTTGGTGAGCAGAATGAAGCAGTTATTTTTAACACAACAATTTCCAAATCACAGTTTACACGTGACAACTGAAATCAGATCAATCTGATCATGGAATTTACTTGAATAGTTTGCTTTTGTTTCAGTAGTGAGGATGCTGTTACTGAAACAGAAGTAGTGACAGCAGTTTACTGTCTAACTATTTAACTTCATTGTCCTTTCAATCTCAAGATATCTGTTTGTGGGATGAATCAGATATTTGAAAGAATGGTAGTAGAAACTTTTGTATTGAAACCAAAAGACTAATACATTTTAAACAGCCATGTTAAGTTATTTAAGAGCTATTTGTTGTGAACCATCTCTATGACCTCGGGGTTTGAGGTTCTTGGAATAAAGTGAGATAGAGGAACAAAGACAAATGGATGTTGGAAATCTACATTCTAAATAAGTGAGACAAGGTATAAGCATATGCACTGATAGATATGTATATGCATTTACATACCAATAAGCATAGTTCAAAGTATTTATGCCTATGCAACTGTATATTCTTGTTAAGACGAAATCTGCATCAGTAAAGCTGGATAGGGCTGGGGAAAGTATGCAGATTAGACTTGCTTTTTTGTGCACTTCCAAACTTGCAGCCAGCTCTAGTTGCTATCTGGTATTCCGTCAGATCTCCAGAACCTATATATTTACTATACTTGAGAATAATTCTCTTCTGTGTTTTCTCCTTATTTTCTTAGTTTTCATTCATATTTTTAGCTAAAAACTTCTGGTGAGTACTTACTCCTCCTCAAGGGCAGAAGAAGCTATTGAAAACAACACTTGCAGATTACTACCTTCCAGAATCTCTTTGCAATGTAGATCTCCTTTCCTGTAGAATTGCACCTAGTAATAATAGGCCATGGATATTTGTGTAGACTTTAGCAGTTTGGATGCTCAGCTTTCCCTTAGGTAAGCCAGGTTCAGTGGCTGACCTTCATTCTCATGGCCTACATATGTTTTCTACTGGGATGTTTTTTCCCCATCGATCCCCCTCTTATATAAGCTTCCCAAATGCTCACTACCTCCTTTTCTCTGCTCTCCTTTGAAACAAAAATTCTTAAATTTTTTTCTGCGTTCACAACCTCTACTTCCTCTTATCCCTTAAAGTTTTAAATGTTTGGGACTTTAAAAAAAATCCCTGGAACACAGGAGAGAAGTACCTGAAATACAAACTGAAACATAAATATCAATAAATTATTACAAAGAAAATCTCATGAAACTCATGCTATGAATTGGAATTTAAAGATTCTACCAAAAGCTTGTGTGTTGAGTGGTTAGTGCCTAGCTTGCGGCAACATTAAAGCATGATAGGCACCTCAGGAGACAGGGTTTAGTGAGACACATTAAGTCACTTGAGGACAGGCACTTGTAAGAAACATTAGAATTCTAGCCCTTTCTCCAAAGCCTTCCTCCACTTTATTTTATAATCATCACGGAGTAAGGAGTTTTGATCTACAACATCTTCCCCACATTTTTTTCTACAGTATCTTTAATGTTTCCAAAAGGCACATGACATAATACGGCATGAACTGTTTCGAATAGGTAAGTGAAGAAATTACTCATATCACTATTTAAAATTCTTTAGGATTGGGTTTTTTTGTTGTTTTATATATACCTGAGATTGATCTTTTAAACGAATTCTGTTCAAGTGACAAAGTCACATATCAGCTTCATAACAGCCAAGGAGGAGCCTGCCCAATAATGGAATACAGAGGTTAGACATGTCATGGCTTGTAATGTGCAGAAAACTTACTGTCTATCGGAAGGGTGAGTGCTTTGTTTTTTGTTTTTGTTTTTGTTTATTGGATATTTTCTTTCTTTACATTTCACACGTTATCCCCTTTCTCTCTTTCCCCTCTGGAATCCCTATATTTCATTCTACCTTCCCATGCTTCTATGAGAGTGCACCCCCCCACCTACTTTTGCCTCCCTGCCCTGGCATTTCCCTACACTGTGGCATCCAGCCTTCCCAGGACCAAGGGCCTTTCCTCCCACTGATGTCCATATCCATGGAAACTATGAGCCTAAATAAATACTTTCTCTTGTTAAGTTCATTTTCTCAGAGTATTTGAAAGAAAAATAAACAAAAAGACAGTGAATGGGAGTGCTTTTCCTTTAGCTGGATAGGTATTTTGGGAAAGTACCATTAGAAAGCCAAGTACTAATCTCTGTCACCTTCTTGGCAGCAGAGACAGTAGGCAGGTGGGAGCCACAGCAATTAGTGCCCTCTGGTGTTACAACCTTCATACCAGGCTCTTATATTGGGACACTTAGCTCTATTACAGCTCTTTTGTGGGACTAGGACGTCATGATTCCTCTGGCATTAACAGCACTCAATACAATACCTCCTGAGCAGGCCTGTGGTTTCAGGATTCCTCAGTGCTTAATACCAGCCTATGTTAGCACATTGGCCCAGAATCTGAGAGACTTAGACCCCGAAGACATTACAGGTGTGTTTTGGAATTCTTCTGGCAACTACTGTCTCCAGTTGTTGTTTCCTGCTATGTCTCCTTACCACAGTTTATTTTTCCTCAGCTTTAGCTCTCTACTCTCTCTTGCAGGTTTTCTTCTATTGTCTTTCTCCTTCCTTCCAGGGCCATAGTTTTGCTTTAAGCAGCTTAGTCACCTGGCTGTTTTACAGCTGGGCCAGCTGATTGGCTGCTGTCCTTATCCCTGCCCTTCAGCTGCCTCAGCTGTAACTGCTCTCTTCAATTTCTGTGGCTTCTTTCTTCTTCTGTCTCTGCTAGCTGTTTCTTCATTCTTCGGTCTTTATAGATATATAGATGTATCTTACAAGCTACACACGTCATTACTAGTGGAGTCAAATGGATGTGTAGTCAAAATGAGAGCTGTGTAGTTTTTGTGCTTATGGCCTTTATACTCTTCTATTCCGTATTTGTGAAATATCCTATCAGTAGTATGTAGGTTCCTTCCCATTGTTGAGCATTATACGAATGCATAGGTGTTTATTTTCCAATTTACCAGGGACAGACATTTGATATGATTTTAGAGTTTAGTTCTATTAAATGATGTTACTACAGGAATTTTTGCTTTTATCTCTCGACTTTTAATCTATACAAACTTCATTATGATATAAACTAGAAGTTAGATTGCTTAGTCACAAACGCTCATATTTTCACTTTTAATAAGACCACATTACTTTTCAAAGGGTGTCAATTTACTGTTTCACAGTGCATATGCAAAGTCCCAGTCTATTTAAAAATTTGGAGACTATTTACTATTTTATCTATTTTATTGTTTCATTACATAATGTTCCAGTGGTAATCCTTATGTTTTAAATTTCCATTTCCAACATTTTTGATAATATTGGACAGATGCTTTTTCATACAATCACAAGCTACTTGGAGAGCTTTTGGGAGAAGTATCTGTTCGTGTCTCTTGCTATTTGATTTTCTATTGGATAATATTAATTTCTTAGGGACTTATAGAAATTCCTCATATTCTAGTTATTAGTTTTATGTCAGCTGTATGTGAGGGAAGTAGCCTTAACATCTTAATGTTTGAATGATTGAAAATAATAAGATTAAGTTGAATTTATAAGTATTCCTTTGTATTTAGATCTTTCTTGCTTTATCAAAATCTCCCAACTCAATATTATAAAGATCACATTTTTATGTTATATTTTTTAAAAAAAATATTATTGTGTGCTTTGGCCTTTTGTTAAATGGCCATCAAAAAGCAATTTTATGGTATGTATGCAGTTTAGGGTATCTGTCTTTTTTCCCACCTGGAATACAATTCTTTTCTCTCAATAACACACCTGGCTTAGTCGTTCATTGCTATAGGTCTCTGCTTCATCAGTGTGGGTGTCTCCTGGCTATCCTAATGAAGAGTGCAAAATCCACCCACTAAACAGTCACTCCCGCAGCCTGTAGGACTTCATTCCAATGTAAGAATCCACACGGCTTAGTATTTGATGTCTTTTTCACTCTTGGAAGGTAAGTACAACGAGAGAAGGAATATCTGTCTATTTTATTCAGCCATCAAAGAACCTAGATGGTTCCTGGGCCTGACCAGGTAATCAATATTTGTTCAGTTTAATGAATGAATAAAATGAGACAGAACACTTTATTCAAGTCAGTGCCCACACTTCTTTGTGTAACTGTGTGGTTCTTTGAATTAGTATCCAGTGAAATTTTGAATAGAATGAATTTGACCCTCTGTGATATTTTTGTTACCATTTATAGACTAATTACAAATAGATACTGAAAAAACTCATTAGAAGGCCTAAAGCTACTCTTTGTTCCAATAGGTTTCTGTGCCTTGACAATTCATTCAAAGATTTCCTCTAAAGCATTCATTCATTTTTGTGCCAGAAAAGGGTGTGACAGTCTAGGGGAAAAAAGAGCAGGGGTCCTTGCCTTCAAGCAGCTGGTAGTTTGAGAGCAAACAGTTTTAAAAACTGTAGAATTAAGGCATGTAAATTTAACTCCAGGTACTAGGATTAAGATATGGCTCCAACAATGCTGGGCTAATTGCAGAACAAAACTTAAAGGACTGAAAGGTGGATCAGCATGGGCAGGGGCCCTCAGTCACAATCTCTGGGCTTCTCTAAGGACTGTGTTACTTACTATCTGAGTCATGCCATTAGCTGAGGGCTTAAATAAATTCCTTGAGGGTAGATTGCACAGAATTTGAAGAGTTCTTGAGTAAATCATCTTAGAAGAACCTGTGTATGATTCCAGGGATGTAGTTTGAGTCTTCGCTCACTTAATTGCTATAATTTTAATCAATTGGCTAAATGTATATTGAGCACCGGCTCTATACCCAACTCTGTTTCACTTCATTTACATGGGTTGGATCATCTTTTACAATAAAGATGTTAAAAATTTTTGCTTGAGTAACAAAATATTTAAGTGGTAGGGATAGGCTATGTACCCTAATAGTCTGATATAAGATCAAAAGTTTGACTTTTCATTTCTGTCTTCATTGAAATGACTAACTTGTTTATTTGTGTAGCAGAAAGTTACTTAGTGTCATCTACTCTTTTTATGCATTGTATCAAGATTGAGGGAATTAGACATATCTATTTTAGACTATCAGACAAATGCTTGCCCATATGCAGTCTGGTTGTAAGTATACCTGAACTTTGGAAAGGACAGGATCATCTGAGATCAAATAATAAAAGTATTTGACAGCATTATTGCAAAATACATAGACCACTACAAAAAGGACATTTGTATTATTTGATAAAGGGTCCTATGACTAGATAATCATTTAAAGGCATCTTGCTTTTTTGTAATTTGGTATTTCTTCTAACCTTTTGATTTCTTTCTTTTCTCTTTTATCCAAGAAGTATGAAATTTTCGTTTGTAAGATAACAGTCTAAATGAATCCCAAGGATGACAATTTAAATTTTGTTTTGAAAAGAAACTTAAATAAAAGTTTTCAGTACATTTAAAATATAATCAAGCCAGAGATGGCGACTGATGTCTGTATTAGTTGTACTTGGAAGATATATGATGATTTCTATGAGTTCAGGTTCAACTAGGACCTCATAGTGAGCCCCAGGATTGTCTAGAATAGAGAGTGAGACCCTGTTTCCAAAAATACTACAAAGCAAAAATAAAACAAATACAGAACAAAGACATATGCAAACAAAACAAAACAAAAACAAAAGTGGTAACAACAGCAACAACACAAAAACTATTAAGTATATAAAATGTTGGGTACTTACACACATTTTAAGGTTATAAATAATAATACAGCCACCAACTAGATAAGATGGATGAAGCAAAGAAGTGCAGGCTAACAGGAACCGGATGTAGATCTCTCCTGAGAGACACAGCCAGAATACAGAAAATACATAGGCGAATGCCAGCAGCAAACCACTGAAGAGAATGGGACCCCTGTTGGAGGAATCAGAGAAAGGACTGAAAGAGCTGAAGGGCTTGAGACCCCATATGAACAACAATGCCAACCAACCAGAGCTTCCAGGGACTAAGCCACTACCCAAAGGACTAAACATGGACTTCCTGGCCAACCTCATAGGTAGCAATGAACATCCTAGTAAGAGCACCAGTGGAAGGGAAGCCCTTGGTCCTGCTAAGGCTGGACCCCCAGTGAACGTGATTCTTGTGGGGAGGGTGGTAATGGGGGGAGGATTGGGAGGGAAATACCCATATAGAATGAGAGGGGGAGGTGTTAGGGGGGTGTTGGCATGGAAACCGGGAAAGGAAATAACATTTAAAATGTAAATAGGAAATACCCAATTTAGTAAAGATGGAAAAAAATAAAAAATTAAAAAAATAATGTGACAGACCAAACCAAACAAAATAAAATCTAAACTGCATCTCGTTTAGCCATTCAATGTAAGTATAAAGCAGCGCTTCCCATAGTTTTACTCTCTGTGACCCACTGAAGTAGAGGAAATTAAGGAATATATGTTCTAAGAAAATCATGATTGTGGTAATAAAATCTGGAGGCAAGAGTGAAAGTTTATTAAATGATCTTTCACACACTTTGTAATTCTACCATGGCTCAGTGACCTTATCTGTAAATCGGGAGTGGTCATAGGAAGCCACATCTCAAGGTTATTGTTCATTAGCTGGATCATGTCAATGTAAGTAAACTATTTATAACTTAGGTATTAGCAGTTTCATTACTGCCAACTAGAAAACGTATTCATTTAAAAAGGAGTTGCTATCATTAGATGTAAAAAAGCCCCAACTATTCAATTCTTTTCTCAGAGTTTTGACTGTTAAATGTCATTTGTTTCCCTTACATGCAAAAGAAAGCAGTTACATGTGATTTTCAAAGTTGAAAGCCAAGAGGCACTTACATAGCCACAAATGCAGTACAGGGTTTTGAAGAGGGTCTTACAACATAAGTATCTGGACATGTTTGTTAAATTGTCCTTAGCCTCTACATGTAGGTTCTATTATTTCTACAAATTCCTTCACAATACTGCATTTTATGTTAGGATGAACACAACCTCGCTTATCTCAAAAAGGAGGCTTTCCAGCTGGTGAGCCCAGGAACTCTATTCTTTAGCGTTTCATAGGGAAGTACTGATAAGAAAGACAACACTGTGGTATTTAACTAGCTGCTCAGAAGAAAAGCGTCCCCTGTCAGGTGTGGTAAAGATGATTGTTAGGTTTAATCAAAGGTGATCTAATAGCTTAATGAAGTCACTGGCATTAGCTGGCTCTGGTCGTCTAGGAAATTCTCTTATGGGAGTGTATTGCTCACATATTGGAATATTTGTCCTGTAGAATTCAGCCAACCTACTATGAACATTTCTGTAATTATATTAAAGATTTCTTAGCATCTATCTTATTAGACTCTATATAGTTTCTACATAGTTTTTGTTTATTGTTTTTTGCTTTGTTTTGTTTTGGTTGGTTGGTTGGTTTATATTTGGGGAGTGATGGAACACCCAATATCTTTTCTAGATTTTCCTTTGCATAAATCTTTGGCAAAACTCTTTGGTCCTCTGTTCTTTTATGAGAGTGGGCGTTTTGTTTTGTTTTCCTAACATTTAGAGGTTCCTAAGATTAGCAGTCACATTCCACCCCAAATCGTAACCACAAATTTTGGTGGTTGTTGACTGATTGTGGTTTCAGTTTTCCCACCTTATTAGCATCTCGGAATCCATATCTTGGATAGTTTCTGTAATTTTAATAGAAATCTTGCTGATTAATAAGCCATAAACTTTCCAACATCCCAACAAGAGATAAGTTTTCCAGTTTTACAATAAAAATTAAAGAATGTAAGATGTAATATAGGGTTCTGGAGAGATAGCTCAGTGTTAACAGTGTTTGGTGTTTTTGCAGAGGAAGGATGAAAGTTCAGTTCTTAATCCCAGATACCTGAAACTCTAGTGCTAGGAGATATAATAAGCTCTTCTAGACTCAGAGAAGCCTCACAGATGTGTGCATATCCACCAAAAGTATATATATGTATTCATATTAAACATATGTATATATGAATACTCATCTAAATTTACTTTTAAATCACATATATGTACACATACATATCCATATTGAAACTTTAAAAATGTGTATTCTGAGATTTTAAATACAATTTTTGACTGCAATTTAGGTGCATCACCTGATATATATATATATATACACACACACACACACACTTTGGTCATAGAAATGGTGGGCAAATAATTTTATAATTATTTTTTGAGTTACATAGTTTAACCTTGTTAAAAAGGACACTCAGTATTTATTAATAATAAATGATGCATTCTTGGGTGACACATACATTCATGGAAGGGAATGTTTTGCTTCATTGGCGATATCTTTTTAATATGATTGTAAAGTCTTTGTAACCATGAAGATGCTAGTTGATTAATTTTATATTCCCCCTAAAAATTACAGGCTTATTAAACATCTAATAGTTGAATTCATTACGTTTTATTTGTAGAAAAAACTAGGCTAAAATAACTATAAGTTTTATTTTATCTATAGATCAAGATTCATCAATGGTTTGGCTTGTAGTCTTTACATGACAGCAGCTTAAAATCATCTGTAACTGAAAGTAGTGAATTTGCTTGCAAGATGGCTCCCCTACTCACTTGCAAGTTGAAATTGGCTGTTGTTTATAGGTTCCATGTCTTTGCTATAAGATATGCCACAAGGTTAGTTTAGAATGTTCATGGTAGGAAGACTATTTGACCTGGAGCGACCAAACCAAGGGAGTCAGGTTATAAGTCCTAATGTTAATTTATATTTGCATCTTGGAAATCACACACTGTTATTCATATGGTTGACAATAACCAGTCCTGACTCAGTGAATGGACTCTGTAAGGACACAGGTCCCAGGAAAGTAATGATCATGGATATCCCCCGTAAAGTGTACCACACTGAGACAGTTGTCTCTGAGATTTAGATTGTGACATACTTATGAACTCTCACCAAATATCCGTCAGTATAAATCTCATTCAGATGAAGACAACAGAAAAGTAGCTCATTTTTAAGTAGGTGACTTAGAGTTCTAAAACACTCAACTATTTATTATCAGCAAGATGAAACTTAATTTCCATTGGCTTAGACAAAGAGTTAAATGGCTGATTTATATAAAGGGACTTCTGGGAATAGAGCAGACCTAATGCAAATGTATCTTTAAGATCAAATTGCCTTCTGTCTCCTTCTTATGTCTTTTTATTATAATGTACTTCAGCCATGATGTAAAAATGGGGATAAATACAGGAACATGTTATTTTTTGTTCATATCCACTAATAGTAGAGCAGTTTTCTTGGTGGCTTGTCTTTGTGATATAGAGGAGGATGTTGATGTAAATGTGTGGGTTTGCTTGTGGTGCACTTGAGCAGTAAGGCTGCTTACATAGTAAAAAAAGATAGGAAGATGCCCTACAATGTCACCCATAGGGGCAGAAATCATATCTACTGTAATCAGTATTTATGACTTCAGCCAATCAGTTACATGGACATTACATGAAAGGGAGTATCTAAGACTTCCCTTTCTGTAAAACTTTGAATATCAGAAATATTTGGTAATGACTACATTGTTCTATTATCAATATTATTACAATTTGAAGATAACTATTATTTTTAACTTTTATAGGAAAGAATTTCATTGGAGGCTTGATTACAGTGAAGATAACTTCATATGTACAATATCAACATTCTTTTAAAAGTAAATCACTGGTAAAATAGATTTTCAATTATTTGAATCTCATTTATTTGGCCAGTGTGTTGATTAGTCTTTTCTTAATCTGGCACTTGCTAAGTCATCAAGGATGAAGAAACTTCAATTAAAACAATGGCTCCATCAGATTGACTTATAGGATTCCCAAGTCTGAGGAAAATTGTCCTGACTGATGATTGATATTGGAGAACCCAGAAATCTGAGTGTTATGCTACCACGGGGTAGATGGTCTTGGATTGAATAAATAGAGCAGGCTGAGTATAAAATGAGAAGTAAGATCGTGAGTAGCATTCCACCATGCCTTCTTCTATAGTTCCTGTTACAATCTCCAGGTTCTTGCTTTCTGTTCCTTTTCTGACTTCCTTTCATAATAATAATAATAATAATAATAATAATAATAATGATAATAATAATAATAATAGAGAGTAAGCTGGGAGATGAAATAAACCATTTCTTCCTCAAGTTGATCATAGTAATAGAAAACAAAGGACGATACACAATGGCAATTCTCATTACTTTATAAAAAGTCTACAAATAGAGATGGCCAATACCTCAGACAGAATTAGAATTAGTTCACTTTATTTCCTTTTTATTAGATGGTTAACCTCCTTGCAGTCTTGTGCCATGTCTTTTCTTTCTCTCTTTTCAGTGTTTGTGTTTCCCTGGCAACACAGAACACAATGAGTAGTAAATGCATAGTAGATAGGTAAGATTCATTATTATCATTACTACTCTATAGTATACTGTCCACTGTGAAGTGATCATCATGATTAATAAGAGGTATCCATCTGCCCTGTAGCACCACTCACACATCACATTCAAGAATGTCCATTGCAATTGCAACCTGCCTCATTTTCCATATCTTTCATTTTATAGGTCGAATGTGAGACTCTTTTGACAGTTTATTTCTCTGACTCAAACCTTCATGTGCTATGATAAAAGTGGCCTAGACTTTGCTTTGTTGCTTGGCAGCTACATGAGTTTTTTTCAAAGTTTATAACCTCTACAGCTTGAAATTTGTCCTAAATCCAAAAATATTTATAGTGCCTAACTCCTAATATATCAAAGGATCAAATAAATTAATGAACTTAGATCTTTGAGAGTAGTTACTCATACATAGAAAGCTCAATCACACATCAATTATGGTTATTCATACTTTGCATTTATGCCATCCCTTCACAGAAAGATAAGCAGATGTCAGAGATGAATTTTAAAGTAATTATATACTCAACATTACAGTGGGAAATCCTAGTGATACCAAAAATTCAGTAATAAGATTGTTTACTGAAGGCTATGCACTTAGAGATATAATAGGTCTGATTTGATAATTGTTCTTGCCATTACAAAGCTACATTACTTAAAATAATTTAATATGTCCTTTGTCTTAAATATATACTCTACATCATAGATGATCATTAAAGGGATTAGAGCAACATATTAATATATTAGCCATCTCATTGTTTGTGGGGTCAAGGGATTGGTACATTTTCAACAGTTTTGGGGAGACCCTCTGTTCACTGCTTCATGCTTGGATTCTCCTGAGAGGCTCACTAGAAGAATACCAAGATTCCTCTGTTATTGAAAGAGTTAATTTCTTTATATCTAGAGTATTCATGACAACTTGTCTCTTTAAGGTTCCCAAGGGAATCAGTTTGCTAAGAAGATGAAACCTTAAACAGTGACACCATTGGAGTGATTTATCACCTTTGATATATTCTATTAGTTAAAAGCAATTTATAGGTCTCATCACCACTAAAGAGGGAATCAGATAGGTCAAGGAACATGTGTGCTATGTCAAAATGAGTTGACAGCATTGCTTAGCTCTCCTTTCTTCTACGTACACAATGATTTGATCTCTACAAAGTCTTTAGCATTCTGGATGAGTTGATGACATCATGTGCATTTTCAATACCTCTTAGTTACTTGATTAGGTCAAATAAAGATGAATGATAGCCAAAGAGAAATATTAAAATTAGGACTATTTTCTTTTGGGAACAGGGAGTTACTATGTAGCCCAGGCTGATTTAAAATTCACAACATCGATAAGATTGACCTTGAACTCAGAGATTTGCTTGCCTCTGCCTTCCAAGTATTGAAATTCAAGGAGTGCATTTCCATATCTTAACCAAAATTAGGACTATTTAAATGTAATTTATGCTCAAGATACTACTGTGAGGTCTTAACTGTCTTTCTGTTCCTCAACATTTCCAAACACTGTAACTCTGATTCCATAAACTAATTTATTCATGGTTCAGTAGAAGACATTTAAACTCTTTAGACTTTATTCACTCAGACTATTACTTTTGAGGGGTATAATTATGTTGATAAATTAAAAAAAATTAGTGACCAAAAGCCTGAGCAATTTTTTTCTTTTTGTTTCTTTATTTCTTTCCTAAATAGAACACATATTTTAAGTTTTGCTTTATGGTGACACAAATATTGCCTATGTAGAATTTAATAATACATAAAGACCTAGTGTGCTTTTTATAGATGGAGAAATTGAAGTTTTAAGCATCCAAGAATTTCTGTCTTCTTTCTTATAGGAGGCTGCTAAGTTCACATTTCCTGATAAGAGCATATAGCCTATAATGCATGGTACCAATGTTATAATAGGGGGGTTAGAAAGCAATAGAGAGGGGAACAGCAGAGTACAGATCCATCTTATCAATGGTAAATGGAGGGTCTATAGGGAGAGAACGTGAAGTAAATATAGAACAGGGAAGAGGTGGCAGGGAAATAACATAGTATAAGTGACCTGATTGGGGACAAGGCTACTTTAGATAGGGAAGTAAGTACAGGAGAATGAAGGAAGAGAATAAAATTAGAAGGATGTCTGAAAAAATCATGAAGACTCATCCTATTAACTATTCATTTCAAAATAACCATCTGTCTCTCTCCCTCTCTCTCTCTCTCTCTCTCTCTCTCTCTCACACACACACACACACACACACACACACACACACACACACACACACACACACACACACACAAACTTTCCTCATCTGGACTGATCATCCCCTCTTCAACAGCCAAAGACCACCTAATACTCTAGTACCAGACAGGAGAAAACTCTTTTTAGTTGTTGGTCAGGGCTGTCTAAGAAACTCCCAAAACATAAAACCCATCACTATTGGCCTCGGTTGCCTCCCAGGAGTGGAAGATAAGTTTTTATTACTGAAGACTCCATGCACTTCTGAAACAGGGCCCAGAAGCCTCTGAGATGGAACTGACTTAAATGTTCCATCCCCGTGGACTGGCTTTTATGGTACCAGAATGCACTATGTAAGCATCCAATGGAGGAACAACCAACAATTTGACACATCTATATTGCCTGTGAACCACATCAATGTCGAGTGGCATAACAGCTCTGAGGGTGCAATAATGGCAGGTAAATCTTGGTGGTACCAAGATCTCTCTAATTGGACTAAAGGCCCACTGAACAGTAGCGGAAGCACGACTGGTACTAGAAACTTAGTCAACTACTCTGGGCTAGTGTAGTCATATCTTAGAGGAAAACCTAAAACCACTACTCTTTATAACCGACATAACTCCTAACTACATTCTAAACGTTTGTTTTTATATCCACAGATAGGTGTAGTTAGTCTTCACCCCATATCAATGAAATTTTTCTTTGCAACAAATGGAGACTAATACATAAATCCACAACCAATCAAGATGCAGAATTGTGCAGCCTATTTCCAATACATATATCTACAAAATGCTCCTGAACTGAGACTCAGGAAACAATGTAAAAGGGGAAGCAGAAAAAATTTAAGAGCCAGAGGATCAGGGAATTTGCTAGGGTTGTGTCTCCTAGTAATGTCAGAAGCTACATCTATAAGGTGTCTCATAACTATGTAAGCATGAGGTGAACAAGGACCATGACAGTAGACATGTCATAGTAGATAGGGAAAAGCCTAGGATGTCCCAACCTTGCAAAAAGAACTCCAGAAAATCCAAAGAATGCTGAGGGGAGGAGAAATAGTTTTGCCCATGGACGAGTACACAAACTGGTTATCCAATATCAATTAGTCAGCCTAAAAAGATATATACAATTAAAATTGTACATTAAGCAGGTTTTATTTACAAATGCATATTCATATACATGTGCATATAATAACAACTAATGAAAAGGGATACTATCGACTTGAAAGGTAGCAAAGAGTATGTAGAGGAAAGAAAGGGAAGGGAAATAATGAGATAATAATCTCAAAAAATAAGAGAACAAAAATAAGTCCTGTAGTTTAATGATGAATCATCCGTTTATACAACTATACAATTTCGACTTGTGTTTGGAGACATTTAAATAATACATACCATAAAAATGTATAACTTGTGTGTGTAATAGGGTAGGACTTCGGAATCATTAGAACTTTCATAAGTTATTCTAGTGGGAATTTAAGAACAAAGGATGAAAAGACAAGGAAGATGAATTCATACCACTTATGTGCAATATTCTTTACAAATACATACTTGTGGGGTTGGGGATTTAGCTCAGTGGTAGAGCACTTGCCTAGCAAGCACAAGGCCCTGGGTTCGATCCTCAGCTCCAGAAAAACAAAACAAAAAAAAAAACCCAAATATATACTTGAGCTAATGCAAATCATACTGGATAGGCAAAAGCACTGCACCAATATTAATGACCAGCTTGGTTTTAGATATAAAGTAGGATAATTTATAATGATGAACTGACATTTATTTTTGTAAAAATCTTACTAAAAGTACAATAAAGTGCAAGCTTGATCATCACATCACAATCAATGAAAACCAACTATAAATCTGGACAATGTATACAAATCATTGTGTTTGGAATTTTGATAATAGACAACACAAAATGGCTGTTTCAGGTAAAGGAAGGTTTACTAAAAGAACCCCCATGATTTCCCTAGTTTTTTTCCCAGAACTAATTCTGAACTATAGTGCAAGGTGCAAGAATCTAGGAACATAAGCTATGTTTCCTCAACTGAAGAAACTAAGGTACTACTGTAGTTTGGACATACGATGTCCTCCAAAGACCTTTATGCTAAGACATGGTCCTTAGCCTGGGTCACCACCGGGATGCAGTGGAATTTATTAAGTTTAATGGGCCTAGTTGGATGTATTCTGGTCATTTGGTGTAACCTTGACAACTTAGGGCATCCATTTTTATTCTCTTGTTCCTCAGCTGTTAGGAGATAAGCAGCTTCACAAATAATGAACTCTATTCATGATGATTGTAAATTTGACTCTGACTGAAGCCTTTATAAAGCTCATTTCCTTTAAAAGTCGAGTATCTCATTCATCGTGTTACTGTAACAAAATGAATTTTAACATAGTCATTCCAATATTGTTATCTGAAAAACTGAGTCCGAGAGACTAAGGACAACTTTAGCATTATCAATAACTTTGTGGGAGAGAGACTCCTAGCAAGGTCCTCATTGATTTCCATTTATGGGAACAGTGTAAGACTACTATGGGTTACTAAATAGAAGCTGATTGCTGAGTTATCCGAGCAAAGAACTTAAGTAGTACTGAGAAATGTTAGAATCAGAATTCTGGCCCACATGGAACAATATCCAGGACATTTGGGATTTCTAACTGAGATAGGAGACTGTGAGATTCCTTGGAAGTCAAGGGGCCAAAACAGATCCTACCTGTAAGCTTGAGAGTTGCTCACTGGAATAAAGTCTGTGCCACCCTGACCTTAAAGAAGCTAAGTAGAGTCAATTGTTCTTTTTGTTTTTCATTGTTTTCCATTTATTTATGTATTCACTTCGTATCCTGATCACAGCCTGCCCTCTCTCTCTGCTCTCCTCCCAGTCCCTTCCACCACCCTCTCTCATTTCCCTCACCCCTTCTCCTCAGAGAACCCACATAAACACTCTACTGGCTGCTTTTATGTGTTAACTTGACACAAGCTGCAGTTATTACAGAGAAAGGAGCCTTCCTTGAGGAAATGCCTCCATGAGACGCAGCTGTAGGCATTTTCTCAATTAGCGATCAAGGATGGGAGGGCCCATTGTCAGAAGTGCCATCCTTGGACTAGTAGTCTTACTATACGAAAGCAAGCTAAGCAAGCCAGGGGCAGCAAGCCAGTAAGTAACATCCCTCCATGGCCTCTGCATCAGCTCCTGCTTCCTGACCTTCTTGAGTTCCAGACCTGACTTCCTTTGGTGATGAACAGCAATGTGAAATGTAAAGAGAATAAATCCTTTCCCCCCCAACTTGCTTCTTGTTCATGATGTTTGTGTAGGAATAGAAACCCTGGGTAAGTTAAAGACAAAGCTGTATATATATTACATATGTGTAGAGGGCCTAGGTTCAGTCCATGAGTGTTCTTTGGTTGGTGGTTCAGCCTCTGAGAGCTCCAAGGGATCCAAGGTAATTGACATGGTTGGTCTTCTTGTGATGTCATTTACCTGCCTGGTTCTCTCAATGCTTCCTCCAACTCTTCTGCAAGACTTCCTGCCCTGCTTAATGTTTGACGGTAGGTCTCATGCAGCTGCTGGATGAAGCCTTGCAGATGACTGACAGTTGTGCTAGGCTCCTGTCTGAAAGCATGTCATAGTATCATTAATTGTGTCAGGGGTTGGGGCCCTCCCATGGATGAGGTAGGTCTCAAGTTTGGCCAATCATAGATTGGCAATATTCTCAGTCTCTGCTGCATTCTTGTTCCTGCACATCTTGTAGGCAGGGCAAATGTTGTTAAAGGTTTTGAAGGTGGGTTGGTGTCCCTCTGTCTTTCTGCAAGTCCTGCTATCTGCAGGAGGTGGCCACTTCAGGCTCTATATCTCATGTTCTAGCAGTCCCAGATAAGATCGCCCTTTATTCACCCAGGAGCCTCACCTCTCCTAGGCCTTTGGCTAGTCTCAGAGGTGCCCCTCAACAACTTCAACAATTTCTCTTCTCTCTTTCAATCCTTTCATACCAACTCCCACATTCCCCATACCCGATCTCTAACCCATTCTCTCCCCTTTCCCACCAATTTCCCTCTGTCTGTCCACTTCAGGGATCTGTTTTATTTACGCTTCTGAGTGAGATTCCAGCATCATCCCTCAGCTCTCTTTGTTACTTAGCTTCTTTGGGTTTGTGGACTGTACCATGATTATCCTGTTCTTTATGGCAAATTTCCGCTTGCAAGTGATTACATACCATGTGTGTTTTTCTAGGACTGGGTTACCTCATTCATTTGCCTACAAATTTCATGATGTCTTTGCTTTTAATAGTTGAGTAATATTCCATTGTGTAAATGTACCACATTTCCTTTATGCATTCTTCAGCTGAGAGACATTTACATTTTTCCAGTTTTTGGCTGTCACGAGTAAAGTACTATGAACATAGTTAAGTAAATGTCCTTGTATTGGGGTATATGCTGAGGAATAATATAGCTAGTTCTTGAGCTAGAAATATTCCCCGTTTTCTGAAAAATATCCAGATTTATTTCCAAAGTGGTTGTACAAATTTACTCCCACCAGCAATGGAGGAGTGTTCTTCTTGTTCCACAGCCTTGCCAGCATGTGCTGCCACTTGAGTTGTTGATCTTAGGTGTTCTGATGGGTATAAGATGCAATCTCAGTGTTGTTTTCATTTTTATTTTCCTCATGATTAAGGGTGTTGAACATTTAAGTGCCTTTTGCACATTAGAGATTCTTCTTTTGATAATTTTCTGTTTAGTTCTGTATTTATATTTTAATTGGGTTATTTGGGATGTTTGTGTTTAATTCCTTGAGTTCTTCATATATTTTGGATATTTGCCCTGTGTGGGATGATCTTTCCCCATTCTGAAGGCTGCTGTTGTGTCATATTGACAATTACTTTTGCTTTATAGAAGCCTTTTGGTTTCATGAGGTCTCATTTATTTACTGTTGATCTTAGACCCTGAACTCTTGGTTGTCTGTTCAGGAAATTTTCCTATGTACTAATGTATTCCTAGCTATTGTAAAGTTTCTCTTCTGTTAGGTTTAGTGTATCTGGTTTTCTGTTGAGATCTTTAATCCACTTGGACTCGAATTTTGTGAGGGTTGATATGGATCTATTTGGATTCTTCTACATGCAGACATCTAATTAGATAAACAGCATTTGTTGAAAATTCTCTCTTTTTTTTTCCATTGAAGTGTTTTGGATTTTGTGTCAAAAATCAAGGGACTGTGGGTGTGTGGGTTTATTTCTTGGTCTGTGATTCAATTCCATTAATCCACCTGTCTTTTCTTATGCCAATACTGCATGGATTTTTATTACTATTGCTTTGTAGTACCGTTTGAAATCAGGGATGGTGATACTTTCGGAAGCTCTTTTATTATATAGAATTGATGAAGTTGAGAAATACCTTTTAAGGTATGCAAAGAATGTATAAGAATTTTATGGAAATTGAATCTGTTGATTGCTTTTGGTAAGGTGGTAGTTTTTACTATGTTAATTAATCCATGTGTTGAGCCATGAACACAGGAGATCTTTTCATCCTCTGCTACCTTCTTCAATTTTGTTTTCCAGACACTTGAAGTTCTTGTCACACAGATTTTCACTAGCTTGGTTATAGTGACACCAAGATATTTTATATTATTTGTGGCTATTGTGAAGGGTCTTATTTCTCTAAATTATGCTGCAGCCTATTTATAATTTGCATAAAGGAGGGCTACTGATTATTTTGTGTTAATTTTGTATCCAGCCACTTTGCAGAAGGTGTTTATCAGCCGTAGGAGTTCTCTGGTAGTTTTGGGGGTCATTTATGTATACTATCATATATATCATCTGCAAATAGCAGTATTTTGAAATCTTCCTTCTGAAATTGTATTTTCTTGATCTCCATTAATTGTCTTATTTCTGTAGCTAGAAATTCAAGTACTATATTGAATAAAAAGAGAGATAGACAGTGGACAACTTTGTCTTGTCCCTGATTTTAATGAAATTGCTTTAAGTTTCTTTTCATTTAATTTAATTCTGGCTATCATCTTGCTGTACATTGTCTTTATTTTCCCAGGCCTGGGCCTTATATCCCCGACCTCTCCCAGACTTTTATCATGAAGGGGTGTTGTATTTTGTCAAAGCCTTTTCAGCATCTAATGAGATGATCATTTGTTTTTTTGCCTCAGTTTGTGTATATTGTGGATTACATTGATAATTTTTTATATATTAAACCATCCCTACATCCCTGAGATGAAGGCTACTTGATTATGGTGGATGATGTCTTTGATGTGTTTTTGGATTAAGTTTGTAAGTATTTTGTTGAGTATTGCTGCATCAATGTACATAAAAGAAATCAATCTGAAGTCTTTTTCTTTGTTGAATCTTTGTGTGGTTTAGGTATCAGGGTAACTCTGCCCTCAGAGAGTGGTTTGGGAATGTTCCTTATGTTTCTAGAGGGAGGGTTGCAATACTTTGAGGAGTATTAGTATCAACTTCTCTTTCTAATACTAGTAGAATTCTGCTCTAAAAGTCATCTGGAATCAGGCTGGTTTGGTTGGGAGAATTTTGATTATTGCTTCTGTTCCTTAGGGGTTATAGAATTATTTAAATAGTTTGCCTGATCCTGATTTAACTTTAGTAAGTGAGATATATCAAGAAAGTAATCAATTTTGTTAAGATTTTCCAATTTTGTAGAGTATAGGCTTTTGAAATAAGACCTAATTATTCTTTGAGCTTCCTCAGTGTCTGTTGTTATGACTCCTTTCTCATTTCTGATTTTGTTAATTTTTGTTCTGTCTCTCTGTGTTTTAGTTAGTTTGGCTAAGGGATTGTCTATCTTGTTGATTTTTTTAAAGAATAAGCTCTTGATTTTATTGATTCTTTGTATTGTTCTCTTTGTTTCCAATTGATTGATTTTATCCCTGAGTTTGATTATTTTCAGCCCTCTACTCCTCTTGGGTGTGTTTGTTTGTTAGTTTTCAGAAAGTCCAAAGTGCTGCTAAGCTGCTAGTATGAGAACTCTGTAGCTTCTTTACGAAGGCATTTCATGCTATGAACTTTCTTCTTAGCACTGCTTTCACAGTGTCCCATAAATTTGGGTATATTGTGCTTCATTCTCATTGAATTCTAGAAAGTCTTTAATTTATTTCATTATTTCTTCCCTGTTTCAGTTTTCATTGAGTAGATAGTCGTTCAGTTTCCATGATTTGTAGGTTTTATGTTGTTGAAGCCTACCATTAATCCATGGTGGTCTGATAAGATAAAAGGGGTTATTTTGATTTCTTTTGTATCTGTTGTGGCTTGCTTTGTGAGCAAGTGTGTGACTAATGTTGAAGAAGGTTCCATGAGTGGCTGAGAAGATGGTATATTCCTTTGTGTTTGTTCGAAATGCACTGTAGCTATGTTAGGTTCATTTGATTCATAATGTCTGTTATTCTCATTATTTCTCTGTTTAGTTTCTGTCTTATGATATGTCCATTGGCGAGAGTGGAATGTTGAATTATCCCACTATTAGTGCTTGGGCTTCAATGTATAGTTTGATATTTAATAAAGTTTCTCTTAAAAATGTGGTTGTCCTTGTATTTATGGCATAGATATTTAGAATTGAGACATAATCTTGGTGTATTTTTTTTTTGTGTGTGTGAAGTGTCCTTCTCCAACTCTTGAACAATTTTTGTTGAAGGCTACAAGAACTAGCTTCATGCAGTCATTTGCTTATAAAAACCTTTTTCAGGCTTTTATTCTGAGGCTTTTTTGTTGCTGAGGTATGTTTCATGTATGCATCAGAATGAAGGATTCTATTTAAGCATTGACTCTGTTAGCCTGTGTGTTTTTAATGAGGAATTGAGACCATTGACAGTTGGAGATATTCTGACCAGTGACTGTTAATTCCCCTTAATTTGATGCTGTTGTTGTTGGTGGTGTTTGTGGTGGTGGTGGTGTGTTTGTGTATGTGTGTGTTTTTCTGGTGTGGAATTATTTATTTCCTGTGTTTTCTTTTGTGTAGTTAACTTCCTTTGGTTGGGGTTTTCCTTCAAGTATTTTCTGTACATGTGGATTTTTTTAATAGATATTATTTTAATTTTTCATGGAAAATCTTGTTTTCTCCATCTACAGTGATTAAGTTTTGCTTGATATAGTATTCTGTGCTGACATCTGTGGTCTCTTAGGTTCTGCAGGCTCTTCTAGCTTTTAGTATCTGTGAAGATATTGGTTATAATTCTGATAGGTCTGTCCTATATGACTTAGCTTTTTTCCTTTGCAGGTTTTAATGCTCTTTCTTTGTTCTTTATGTACACTTATTGTATTATTACGTGGCAGGAGTATTTTGTTTTGTAGTCCAATCTCTTTGGTGTTCTGTAAGGTTCTTTTATGTTTATAGACATCTCTTTCTTTCGGTTGGGAAAGTTTTCTTCTATGATTTTGTTGAAAAGATTTTCTGTGACTCAGAGTTGGGAGTCTTCTTCTTCTATTTCTATTACTCTTAGTTTGGTCTTTTAATAGTGTCCTGCATTTCTTGTCAGGAACTTTTTCTATTTAACATTTTCTTTGATATAGCCATTTCTTCAATTGTAGCTTCTGTGCCTGAGATTCTTGCTTCTATCTCTTGCATTCTGTTGGTGATGCTTGCATCTGTAGTTCCTGTACTCTTCCCTACATTTTTCTATCACCAGGATTTCTTCAATTTGTGTTTTCTTCATTGCTTCTATCTCCATTTTCAGGTCTTGAGCAGTTTTATTTATTTTCTTCATCTTATTGAATATATTTTTCTGTATTTCTTTAATAGATTCATTTGTTTATCTTCAAATGCCTCTATTTTTATAATATTGTTTTTAAGATAATCTTGTGCTTTATCTGTGTTAGGATATCCAGGACTTGCTGTGATAGGATAGCTTGGTTCTGCCGATGTCATATTGCCCTTGCTCTTGTTGGGTGTTTTCTTATGCTGGTCTTTACCCATCCTGTTGTCCCTGGTGCTGAATGGTTGTTCCTGATGCCAACAGGACTCCTTAGGGAGGCAGATAAAACCTTGAGCCTACTGATAGATTTCAGGTAACAGTATTCTTCTCAACACTGATGTCTATACCCTAGGTGGAACTGAATGTTCCTGGGGTTCCATAGGCCATTCTAGTAAGGGAGGTAGAGATGTGACCTGAGGATGGAGCTTAGAGGACAGAAAACATCTCACCACTGCCAGATATGCCCAGGTGGGCTTGAAGGGGATTAGCAGACAGGGGTCCAACATGAATGTTCCTGGGGTCCCAGCAGGCCTCATCAGGAGGGAAGGTGGTGGATCTGGGGAAAAGAGACACAGCATGCTGTTTATCTCTACTGGCTGTGCCCCAGGTGGAAACAGCATGCAGGGAATAGGTAGGATGGGTCTAACTGGATGTTACTCAGGCCTGGTAGGCCTCCCTGGGAAGGAAGATGATAGAGCTTGGGTTATGAGGACAGCATACAGCTCACCATTGCTGACTGTATCCCAGGTAGAGCAGGCACCAGGCTATATTAGCTGTTCTTTAGAACTGAGAATCTGGAGTTAGATTATACAGTGTTAGAGTTTGAGGAGAAATATCTTTGGTCTTCCACAGATCTATCTAATAGCACATAAAGTCAAGGCTAGATAAAACAACTTAAAAGATGATCAAATAATAATTGATATTCTTATAAAAAAACACAACTCCTTCAGAAGAGAATACCATTCAAAATGTCTACAACATTATGCTCATTCTATAAGATTCAACAACACTACCTGGATGTGCAAAGTAGGAAAATATAATTTTGCTACAAAAAGCATTTCAGACATTAGAAACTTCAGTCAAGGTGCCCTGATGGAGGAGTTAGCAGATACATTCTCTGAATCAACTAATATGAACATGTACAATTATAATAAAACATGTTCAAGTAATTAATAGAAAATAGCTAAATGCATGAATACATTTGCTAGAAAATTGAAACTCTACTAAGGCTAAATGAAAATCTAGAGTGTGGTAAATATGACAGCTAAAATGAAAAGTTAACTGAGTGAGCTTAGTAACAAATTGGATACAGAAAAATGTAGAGTCAATAAATGTAAGGACAAATAGATATTATCCAATTTAGAAAAGAAATGGAAAAGACTGAGTACATTATAAGAGTTATACAGATCTGATGACAGTATTAATTGAAATTCCAGAAGAAGACACTGCTTTAGAAAATATGAATAATAATGACTTGCAGTTTTCTAAATGTGATGTAAAATAAATCTCAAAGACCAAAGATGCTTAGACTGTCAAAGAAGAACAACACAAAAGCACTGAACAGAAACCTATATTATCTACCAAAATCTAAACGTAAAACAAAATTGAAACTAGTTAGAGAGCAAAGACAATGGTATAAAGGGGAACAAGATACAAATAATTGCTATCTTCTCTCAATAGCATGTTTTAAATATCATGGAAACCACAACTCAATTTAGAATTGAATCTGAAAAAATATCCCTGCAAGGAGTAGAATAGCATAAATGCATTTTCTGATAAATGGCAGAGGAGATTGTACATCAGCAGCTGACTGAGTGATGTTATAGAACATGCTGTTGCATGCTCTCTAGAACAATAACAAAGAAAACACTACACTTAAAATTGAATCTGTAAGAGTTAAAGAGGACTTCAGAAATGTGAAAATATAAAAGGAAGATTTTTTTTCTTGCTGTGAGTTACTTATAAGTTAACGGTCAACTGAAATAGTAGAGTAGAATGCAGGACTAAAATTGGTATCGGGTACAGAGTGACAGCAATGCAAAATGAAAGGCATTGGGGATGACATCTGTTAAGTGGGAACAGCAAAGTGTAAAATACAAATTTGTCAGTGATGATGGGAGAAAGAGAAGGTGTGAAGAATTAAGTGTGAATTATAAGGTACAATGTGGGAACCTAAATAGACCATCACAAGGAAAATGAATAAATGCTAAGACATTAACTAAAAATAAATGACATGTAACTAATAAACCGAAAGCAAGCACAAAATAGAATAAAATATGCCAATTTCATCCAAAAGAACACACTCATGAAGAAAACAGAATTTTTAGAGGAGGCTATCAAAAAATTAACAAGAACATAGTCTTGACTCTAACCATTTCTATGATTATATAAACTAAATATTTTAATTAAAAGCAATTATTAACAATGGTGGTAATAATTCCAACCTAGAGATTATGTAGAAGTAGCATATATGAACCATAAAGAAATGTATAGATTAAAAGCAAAATGACATTAGCATATAATACAGAAACAGTAATTAAAATAAAACCTCGATCACATAATAATTTTAGACAATACCAACTTAAGGATAAGAAACAATAGTAACAAAGGAAAATTTTACTAGAGTGACAGTCATAAGATATATGCTTATGATAGCAATACCTTAAAATTTATGAACAAAATTGGGGAGAGTAAATGAAAAGGTTAACAAACCTGTGATAATTGCTGGTGACTTCGTAACTCCCCCTCATTAAAATAACAGAAATAGGCCTAATTTATCACTAAGAATGCCAAAGCTATGACCAATACTGTCAACCAAATCAGTTTTTTGACAGAACACTAAAAAGATAAAATCAACATTATTTCTAAGTTAACATAATTTTATGATAAGATGCTAAATGATGAGACATATACTGAGCTCATTGTATTTCACAGCTGAAACCTTATCATATTTAGTATTGGGCAACAACAGTGTTAAATTCAAAACTAGTAAAATTATTATAAAAGATTTCTAAATGTTTTGAAGTTAATTGTAAATATCTATGTATTGTGTGTGTCACAAAAGAATTTAGAAGGAAATTTAAAATGTATACTGAATTACAGTACAAATATATGAGAGATTAAGGATATATCAATTGCTAAGTAAATGATTTCATAGGAGACAAGTTGAGTGGGAAGTGTTTAATTTTGGCTTATAGTTCAAAGAGGAAGCCACCCACCATGGCAGGGATCATGTGATGGCATGGCAGGGAATGTGTCACTTTACCGCAGCAGCCCCAAAAGCATAGACTGGATAGAAAGTGGAGCCAGCTTCAGCTGGTGACTAAGAGTTCAAACACATATGACATAACAATGTATGTATGTCATAATCACAGGTAAAGGGAGGTCTCTGAACAAACAATACAAGAGCATTCTAAGTGTCCAAGACCCACTTGAAGTGGAGGTCCTAAGTGTTTTATCCATGAGTGAGAAACACACCAATAAGTTAGACACACAACAGGCAGGTGACAAAAATAATAGAAGCCAATGAATCAGCAGACAAGCTGGAGGAAATGGACAAAACCAAGGTTTCTTTCAAAGGTCACAGCATTTGAAGACACCCACTATAATGATATGATCAAAAATTGTCAATAACATAAAACAAAAAGGCACATAAAACAACTCTTGCATGAGGGAAATGAAGGAAACATGACAAATAATAAGAGTAATGTTCTTCCACTAAATACAGTAATGTACGCTGAGTGGCCACCAGCCTGGAAAGATTCACTTGACCTAAAGTGAATTCATACTGAGTTAGATAATATCAGTAGTACTATATCATTTGGAATGTAAATAAATCAAACAAGTAAAAAAAAAAGCCCAGTGGTTTTTGATCCTTTTTAAAATTGCAAATAAATATTATACCCCCAAGAAAAATTTTAATTGACTATTTTTATTTACATTTCAAATGCTATCCCCTTTCCCGTTTTTCCATCCATAAACTCTCTATCCTATTCTCCCGTCCTCCTTCTTCTATGAGGGTGTTCCCCCACTCAATCACCCACCCTTTTCCACCTCCCTGCCCTGACATTCTCCTACACTGGGTTCCAGCCTTGTCAAGACCAAGGGCTTCTCCTCCTATTGGTGCCAACAAGGCCATCCTCTGTTACATATGCAACTGGAGCCATGGGTCTGTTCATGTGTACTCTTTGGATGGTGGTTTAGTCCCTGGGACCTCTGGTTGGTTATCTCTCAAGAAAACTTAAAGGTTCAAATGATTTCACTGATAAATGTTTTGAAATTTTATGGAGTACATAATATAAACAATATTTTCTCAATTCATTCACAAAATGCTAACAAATAGGTTAAGGATGAACAAAAGTGTCTATGTGAATTGCTTATAAAGGACAGCATATGAAAAGTTTATAAAACCATGAAAATATAAAAATATGTAGGCATCGAATAAATACAAACTCAACCATTATGAAAGAACATTATCTACCCATGAAAAAGGTTAAAGATGTAAAGCAAATAGTTTCCATAGCTTGTTGATGAAACTAAAAAGGACTCCTGAAAAAGATTGCCATTTTTTATAATACAAAGCATATGACCACAAAAGATGTTCAAATACATTCACAGTAACTTGTCCATAGTTGTTAATACTGCAATCTCTATTAATATTCATTGATGGAAGATATATAATCCACTTTTCTAATATTGATGCAAGAAATTGCCACTGTCCCTCATTGTTCCTATAACAAAACACTTGACAGAACCAATTGGGGGGAGGGGAGAAAGGATTTTTCTGGGATTATTTCTGAAATGTCATTCTGTCATGAAAGTGAAAGTGCAGTAGACTAGACATGTTCAAGTCATGCTAGAGAAACAAGGAAGGAGAGAGGGAGGTATGGGCGATGATAGAAAAAGTAAAAAGAAAAGGTGGAAGGAAAGAGAAAAAGAGAATAAGAAAGTTGAGCAGTAGGTGCTAGTGTTCTGGGAACCAAGTATAGCCATCAATGCAAGTATATGTTGACATACACTCTCCAGATGTGCCGATATCCCAAAGTATCCATGACATTGCAAAATTTTGTTACCACTTACGGTCAAAACATTCAAAACACAAAGTTGTAGAGGAAAATTGTATATTTAATCTACAACAGCCACTCAAAAATATGCATGATTATAAGACAGATACAATAAATTCAAGAAATGATGTACCATGATTTCTACCGAGTTTTGTTGGTTGTGGATTCTGATCTTTATGTATATGACTTGACTATACACAAAGGTAAGTTTACAGCAAGTGCCTGGAGATGTTTGGGGTTATTTTGGGAATTGGATGCTCTGTGTTTATTTCTTTTTCAATTTATTCACTTTACATCCCAGTGGCTGCCCTCCTCCCAGTCTCCTCATTCCATATTTCCTTCCCCATCCTCCCTCCTTTTCTTCTCTGAGAAGGAAGAGGATCCTCCTGGATATCCTTTCACCCTGGTATATCAAATCTTTTCAGGGATATGCACTCCCACTGAGGCCAGAGAAGGCAGCCCAGCTAGAAGAATACATTCCACAGTTTTAGGGATAGCCCAAGTTCAGTTGTTCAAGACCTACATGCAGACCAAGCTGCACATCTGCTACATATATGTGTGTAGGGGCTCAGGGCCAGCTTGTGTATGCTCTTTGGTTGGTGACTCAGTCTCTAAGATATCCTAAGGCTGCAAGTTAGTTAACTCTTTTGGTTTTCCTGTGGAGTTCCTATCTCCTTTGGGGCTCCCAATCATTCAACATCTTCTCCATAAGAGTCCCCAAGCTTCATCCAGTGTTTAGCTGTGGGTATCTGCATTTGTCTGAGTCAGTTTCTGGGTGGAGCCTCTCAGGGACAGCTATGTTAGCCTCCTGTCTGAAAGCATAACAGAGTATCATTAATGGTGTCAGGAATGGGTGCTTGCCCATGGATGGGTTTCAAGTTGGGCTGGTCTTTGCTTGGTCACTCCTCAGTCTCTGCTCTATGCCTCATTCCTGCATTTCTTGTAGACAGGGTAAATTGGGGGTTGAAAACTTTGTAGGTGGATTGGTGTTTAGATAGTTCTACTGTGGGTCCTGCTTGGCTACATGAGGTGGTCTTTTCAGGTTTCATATCCCCACCACTGTGCAAATAGATTCACATCTATCATCCTGAATAAAACTCAAGTCCAAGTGGATTAAAGTCTTAAATGTAAAACTGGATACACTATATACCTAATAGAAGAGAAAGTGGGGAATAGACTTGAACTCATTCATGCAGAGACAGCTTCCTGAACAGACTACCAATGGCTCAGGATCAACAATTGATAAATGGGACCTCATGAAGCTGAAATGCTTCTATAAGACAAAGAACACTGTCAATAGGACAAAATGCCAGCCTGCAGATTGGGAAAGGATATTCACCAATGCTATATCTGTCAGGGGACATTTGTCCAAAATCTATAAAGAACTTAAGAATTTGGACTCAAACAATCCAAATAGCTCTGATCTACGAATGGGTTAGAGATAAACAAAAAATACTCAACAGGAATCTCAAATGGCTGAGAAGCACTTAAAGCATCCTCCTTATTTGTTAGGGAAATGCAAATCAAAATGACTCTGAGAATCCATCTTATACCCCTGAAAATGTATAAGATCAAAAATTCAAGTGATAGCACATGCTGGTGGGGATGTGGAGCATGGGGATCACTCCTCCATTGATTGTGGGAGTGAAAACTTGTATAAGCAATTTGGAGATCAATTTGGCAGTTTCTCATAAAACTGGTTATAATTCTACCTCAAGACCCATACTACTCCTAGGTAAATACTTGAAACATGTCCCACTATACCACAGGGACACTTGCTCAACTATTTTCATAGCAGCTTTATTTCTAATAGTCCAACACTGGAAACAACCTAGATATCACTCAACTGAAGAATGGATATAATAATATGGTACATCTACACAATGTAATAGTATTCAGCTATTAAAAACAAAGACACTACAGATTTTGCAGGCAAATGAATGGAACTTGAGAAAATTATGATGAGTTAGGGAACCCAGACCCAAAAAGAGATACTTGGTAAATACTCACTTATAAGTGGATATTAGCCATAAGATACAAGATACCCATGCTGTACTCCACAGACCCAAAGAAGATAAACAAGAAGGGAAGTTCAAGTGAGGATGTTTGAATCATACCTAGAAAGGGGAATAAAATAGTGCCAGGAGACAGATGGAGGAAGGGAACTGGGTAGGAGAGGAGATGGGGAAGAAAATATGTGGGGTTCAGGATCACGTATAGGGGAAGACGAGATGGCCAGATGGAAATTGGAATGAATGGAAATTTGCAGCTGGCAGGGAGGAAGGAGTGAGGGAAATCTTGAGGCTCTGCCAGAAACCTGGGATAGGGGAGCCTCCCAAGAATCAACAGGAGTGACGTTGGCTGCTCTGGGTATTTTTAGAGAGCAGATAACTGATAGGCATCCAGTCATGAAAGTAAAAACATGATCAACACATGGGACAGATATATAGGGGCAGGAGAAGGCTATGTTTAGATTATGACAAGAAATTTGACAGGTTTGCAGCAGAGATAAAGCTGGCATTGGCAAAAATAAACTGCAAAGGAATTCATCTGCAGCAATGAGACCACAAATAATGTTAACTAAACCTCTCTCAGCAGGTCTGCACTATGGCAACAAAGTATGGTCTCCTTATGGCCAAAGGTTTTCAATGGTTTAGCTCATTTCTGTATGTCTGTTGATGCTTACAGATATTTTGCAAATTGTGTTGTCAACACAACATTTAATCTGCTCTTACCAGCTCATAAACAACACTTTGATTAATTGTTTTAGTTGCTGTCTTCTGGAAACGATTTACAGAGCTCTGTTTATGTGGATGAAAAATAAAGAGAGACAACCTTCCAGGGCAGGGGTAGAGGGAAATGAAAAGAATTGCCTTTCTGACTGACATTAAGACATGTTTTTAAATCAGCGTTTTCCATGTTTGTTTCCAGAAGATGAGAATTTCTTCAAATGGCAAGAGACAATCTCAGTGTTGAGGTGGAGTATCTCAGGGAGAGGCAGAGGCAGATTGCCAGTGGAGGAGAGCACTGTGGGGAGGGAAGGGCTAGTCAAGCCTGAGGCAGAGGATGACTTTCTAAGTAGCCAATTATTTTCAGAACTCGCTTGGACAATTACACTCAAAGAACCTGCTGTCAATACTCTCTGGGAACCACAGAAGCATCATGGTAAATAGATTACATTTCAACTAGTCCATTTTTAGAAAAAAATGAGAATGATCAAGGCTACCGAAAGTATAGATGAAAGCTAAGTATAAATGAAAATGTGTATTATTATTGATATTATTACAGAATGAGAGATTGCATTGTCATTTTTTCATATTATTGAATGAATTATAATTTTCCCCCGGGTCCCTAGATCTTTTTAGTTGAGCAGTTTCTATTAATTTTGGCTTTGAAATAATTTTCCATTGAAGTGTGCCTTTTAATCAGCACCCCTCTACCTTTGTTGATTTATCCTAGCCCAAGATCAGTGAACAGAGTTCTGACACACTGTTTGTGGTGTACGTACTTGCTTCACTTTGAAACATTGTTCACCCAGGAAGCTACGAATAAAACCTGGCAATGAATGTCATTCAGAATAAGGTTCCCTCATGGTGATGATTACTGCTCTCAATAAGGCCTATGCACAGCAATTATGATGCAAGATATACAGACGGTTTGAAGCTGTATATCTTCAGGATATACAGGGAAAAGCATCCAGGAAAAGAGCTATCTACTAATTTCAGGACTATTAGATGTGTAAACAAACCAGCGCTACATTTCTTCATCTATCTGTTCCCTTTGTGCCTATTTCCTCTCTAAGGGCCGACAATGAATTTTATGAGCTGTGTTTTGGAATGCACATGTTTGTGAAGATCATGCCAGGCTTGTGTCTTTTGTCATTCACATCTGCATCTTCTGATATGATGAAGAGTCAACAAGAAAGTAGATTTGAGTCTCTTCCTTTGACAAATTCAAGTTCACTTGGGGACACCATTTGAAAAATCCCAAACATTGCATACACACCAGAAAAGCCAAAACTGAGTTTTCTAACAGTAGCAATTGGACATTTTAAGTTATAAATGGAATGGCTGAAAATATTAACCAAGATTCAGAACTTAGCAATGGTATTGACCTTGACACCTGTCCTCATTGCCATGTTCTTTACTTGGGCAATTACTTTACCTGAGAACACCATCAAAATCCTCCATTTTAGATCTAGCAAGGAATTCTGTCAAATCATTGATCCATAAAAATTATAATATTAAAGACACAAAGGTGTGCGGGAATCTAATTGCAGTAATTGTGTTGAAAAATAATTCACATAAATCTCCTTTAGGGCCTTCATCATGTGTGATGGATTTCATGTACTCACTTAAATGTGAAAGGATTTCAAAGCACTGCTCTATGAGCAATTATTGTATATCAAGAGAGAAAGGGTAAAAGAAAGCAATCTGAGAAGTTTATATTGTAGAAAGAAACTATTTTTTGTAATTCTAGGATGGCAAAAACACTGACTAAAGTCCTTCTGACTCGGGAACTTTCTGTTTCATGCATGGCTTCCCACCCCCACCCCTTCAGACCAACAACAATTGGTTGGGAGCATTATTGTTTGTACAAGCAATATGCTGACAGACTCTAAATGTAACACAGCCCTCCTGAAAAATGAGGGAAGCATGTAATCATACAAAGAGGAAAATACCTAGTGATTTCCAATCTTCTGAAAATAGTAGTCTTCTATTGGGTTTATTTCATGATTATAAAAGCCTAATAGTCAGGATAGCTGAAAGCAAATGTGATTTATTAGGGTCTCTCACACAGGAGATAAACCCATAATGTGCAGACAAACAGTTTTAAAGGAATATGCTAAGAAGAAAATTGTCAACAGCTTGCTTACTCTGTAGCTCCGGAATGTGATGATTTGAGTCTCGGAAATACCAGAGTTGATGAATGGTAGAAGCAAAATTATAACTGTTCTTCCATGGTGAGATAAACTTTCAGTTCGGTGAAGAAAATATAGATTACTGAAACTGATTGCAAGCAATCAGTACTGTCTATTCTTCTTCCCTAACTGAGCAATGTTTGAATGTGTGCCTTTCAGGCAAATGCATTAATAACATTTAGCCACTAGGTATTTGTGGAAGAAATTGGAAATTATTTTTAATTTGTTGGTTTGGTGAAGCGATAATATATTGAGCCATAAGGGAGGGGGTAAAAAGATAACCCATTGGTATATGACTTCTATTTGCATATGTAAATCTATTAATGTGCACACCATTATGTTATTCTTATGTAAACTCCCACAAGAAGAAAAGGGTTAATACATAGGAAGATATTTTTTTTTAAAAAAATCTATGGTCATGTTGTGAAATATGAATTTAGCACATAACTCATTGGAGGCTCCAATGAGTTATGGGCCTCATTTACTGTACATTACGGGCATTTTCTCCATATTTCTTTTCAACAAGGCATACGGTTTAAATTAGTTTCATGTTGGGTTTTCTAGGATCTTTCACAGACTCCCTTCTGCAACAAACTCTAATATTCCTGCTCTTTTAATTCCACAGTAAGAGGCTATTAAACGCTGTTCTTTAATTACTGTGAGGCAGTGCCTCCGGAATATGCTCTGTAATAGCCACAAACAGACTAGGCATTAGACTCGAGCTTGCACAGTCAGGTGACACACTTAAAGGAGATGCTCATTATCTGTGGATAAAGGTGAGTGGACAGCATATTAGGGGTGGGGTGCATAGAGGTAGGGGCACTTTGGGATGAGGCTTTCAGCCCCACCTTCATTGGTCCAGAGAAGAAACTGATAAGCAACAACATCCTGAAGGGTTAAGAATATTAAAGGACCCCATTTCCCATAACTTAGCTCATAAATCATATTTTCAGGTACTTTACATGATTTATGAGAGGCTGGCTGTCTGCATGATCAGTAAGTTGCATTAAAATGGCAATTGGTACTTCCAAAACAGAGCCTGATGATAAGAATCCAAATCTCAGAGAAGGCAAATCTCTGCAGACCAGTCAGCCAAAGGCTACAGTAAGGTAAAAAGGTAACAACTACAATTTATTCTCAGCGTTTAAAAGTAAGTTGGAAAATAAGAATATTAGGAGTGAAAAACATTGGACTGGAGTGAAAAACATTGGACTGTAACGGTGACATTTAGGCTTTTTTTGTTTAGTTGCTTTTATTTTTCCTGTGACCTTGATCAAGTCATTTGCTTTGTTTATTGTTTGTTTGGTAAAATAAAAGAGTTGATGCTTAACATCCCTACACATATACATATGCACACACATGCATATTCCTCAAATCTTTTATTCCTATACATGACATGCATATAAATTGCATAGTCTCCAAAAATTTACTGATAAATTTCTCAGTAGAAATGCATACTTAAATATTATGTGCATATATTCCAAATACACATATGTATATTATATGCCCTATGATAATTATGTTTAATTATTTAAAATTATATTTGCCTAAAGTGAAAGTTGTGAAAGAAGCTCTGGCAGACATATGCTTGCACATATAGGAAATATGAATGCATGCATTCAGAGGAAGATATACAAGAAATATATATCATGTAAAAATACCTCTATTGTAATGCATTCATAAGTAATTGGTCACTTTTCCAACCATCTGCTTTGAGTTTTGTTATTTATGTCCTGTTTTAAAAATCATAAATGCAATGGCATAGCAGTATTACATTTATGAATGAGATTATAAAATGTAATCAAACACTCTCTTTAATATTGTACTGAATAAAGACAGCATGTAGACTGTTTAAGAAGTAAAAACTTATATAGGAAATTACGTCTTGCCTTTGTTACTGAGGCAATGAAAGATCAAAAGAGAAGCTGATCAAGGGTGACTTGTCACTTTACATTAGTGAGAATAATTATCACTTGAAGGGAGAATGCAGATTCATAACTTTGTTGTTAGACCTGTGTTTAAATGGCTCACTTCTGTGTTTGAATTTGGTCATAGTGTCTGGTACATGTGCGGAAGTTTTCTGAACTCAGTCAAAATGCCCAGGTGTCCCAGTGATCTCTTTAAAGGGCCTGCTAGCCCATGAGGAACGCGTGAAGTTGATTTGCTTGAACACGCTGACTATGTAACAGGCCCCCAGTTAGTTGAGAAACAGGAGTATGATTTGACACCCTGAATCAGCTTATAGTGACTAAATTGGTAATTTTCATTATAAACAGAGATCTATATTTGGGTTTAGTCATGGAAAACAGTATGTTAACCTTGTGTTTCCTCAAAGACAGTGACCTAGTTTCTGTATTCCTCAGGAAAATGGCACAATCTCTTTCACAGCTACTTTAAGGATCGGCAGTCCTTCAGATCCGGCCATTCGGTTATCAGTTGCCTTTGTTTAACCCATAGCTGCTTCACTCATTGCTTCTCTGTTCAGGCCAGGATGTGTTCCTAGACCAAGGATTTCCTTAGTTTCTTTGCCTCAGCATCACTACCTCAATGAACCTCTAAGAGGCAGATTTGTAAGTGATATTTAAGTTTATTATATGGAGTGAACACACACACATATGCAAGTATTTATAGTCTGCAACCTGTGTGTGTGTGTGTGTGTGTTTGTGTGTGTGTGTTTGTGTGTGTGTGTGTGTGTGTGTGTCTGTGTGTGTGTATTAAAACAGTAAACGTGTAATTCTAAATAGCCAGTGTTTATCTGAGTTGCAGAAGAAGGATAAGAGGGGGTGAAAGGCAATAAGTACTACATTGTGTCATTTAATTCTTGCACATATATATTATTAGATTAAAAAATAAGAATGCATTTGATATTGCAAGTAAAATATTAAAATAGGTATAGATAAATATTAAAAGATTTTGATCAACTAAGTCCTCTAGATGCCATGAAAAATTGACCTTGTCTTTCACATATCCACACACATGTTTTATTATACATATTCATTTATGGGGGGAATGTAGTGCTACTTTTCTTTTGCAGGGCAAAGGAAAACTTATGCAAGAGTCAGTGCTCTTCTTTTACAGTGTGAGTCCTAGGGATTAAACTAAGGTTGAGCAGCCTGGCCACAGTCAATTTAATAGGTGGGGCCGTTGCACAGGCCCCTCCTTTTATCATTACTGACTTGCAATTTAATATTAACTTCCTTTAGGGTCTCTGTGTTCAGAGGAGTAAGGCTGTAAACAAGTAAAGTTAAATTGACAAAAATAGTTTAGTGTTCCTAATATTAACAGATACCTGACTGTTGACAGGGTTCCGGCCATCTCTGCTTACACATGAGGCTATTCCTCTAATTCATGCAGCCATTTGACTCAAAGGAGTATCTGAGAATTGTTTTCTCACTCTTTAATTTTTTATTTCAGAGGCAAGTTGGATTTATTATAGTTTTATTTGTTTCAATTAATGACAAACAAAAATTGTAAATTCAAATCGCTAATAAATATCCTTTGTAACAGATATGTTTGCCAACTTTATTTTCTCGAAGCCCTTACTATTTGTAGGTAAGGAACTTTAGACCTATGTTTCTATCTCTCCATCTTTCAGTGACATTTATAGGATGACATTTGCTCATATTATCTTGTGGACTGGTGTCATCTGAAATCCCAGGGTAGACTGGATTTGATGGCTAGACTGTGAGGTAGAGTCCCTTGTTCATAGGGCTGGGGTGTGTTCCAATGGAAATGTATTTCTTAGCATGGGCAAAGCTCAAATCTCAGCACTGCAGCAGGAGGAGTGTTTGTGTGGAACTGTGTCTCTACCCCAATTGTTGGGTACTTAATAGTCATTTACATTACTTTTCTTTGTAAACTTTTTTCTTTTCTGATTAATGGTATATTTTGAGAGCTTTTTAAATAAGTGTTGTATCTATGTAATCTCCACATTTTCCTTCTATAATATTTTCTGTATCCCCCCCCCAATTCAGGACTTTTTCTTTAATGATTATTGTTATAAGTGCTCAGTTTTCTTTGGAGGACACTGATCTCTTATATTCACTCACCCCCTGCCTTTACAGTCTTTTTACCCTGTTGTCTGCAGTGATCCCTAAAAGCCTTTGGAGGAGAAATTATAGTATACATACATTTTAAGACTGAATATCCTGTCAAGCCTTATTTCCTTCACCTTAGTCAATTTGAATATCTTTGTGAATAACCAGCAAACATAAGCTTATCTGATGAGGTTTGAGAGAAGCACTAATATATAGATAGAGAGTTATGTTATGAGAAGCCAGTGTAGTATTATGATGTCCTCTTAACAGAATAATAGCAGTGGTCTCCCTACCCCCAACTAGGGCCAGCCAGTGATCTGTTGAAACACAGTTTCTTAGCCCAGGAATGAAGTCAGGTATGAATTTTACCTTCTAGAAGAGGACTTACATATAATCAGAAAAGTGATTGGTTACTCTTACAATGGTCATTCCACTACTGTACCAGAGGGTACACACCTTGGCGATCTGACCATTTTTATAGCTCCAGGAGTCACAGCTGATTAGTTTTCCAGTAACATACATAGAACCTTCTGGCACTGTGGGAACTAGTCAGATGATGAGGCACCCAGGTGATTATTCACTAGATTATATCATGTTCTGTGGCTCAAATGTATGGTTCCTTCATCAATATCGTCTTATTGTTAAGTTCTCGATGGTAACCAATAGCATCTGCAATAGACTGTAATGTCTGAGGGTCTGTGGAAATTCACTGGCCAATAACTCCAACATAGGAAAGTCATTCCTGGCACTAGATTGTTCATGTGTCTAGTAGGGGTGCTGTAGTTCCATTAAATAACTGCACTTTCGCTCCTTTTAGATATGCACAGATACATATTTTAAGAAACGTCTGTGGTAAAAGGTAGATTTTCTTATGACTTTTGCTTAAAGATATATAGAGTTATTTATCCTTCTGCTATCCTGCCTTATCAGCTCCATAACCTTTTCAGTTTCATAAATACCTTCTATTTTTTATTTTCTGTTTTAGTTTTTATTGGGTATTTTTAATTTACATTTCAAATGTTAGCCCCCTTCCCAGTTTCCTGTCCATAACCCTCTATCTCATCACCTCCCCCTTCTTCTATGAGGGTGTTGCCCCACCCAACCACCCACTCCTTCCCACCTCCCCACCCTGACATTCCCTACCCATAAATACCTTCTAAGGTGTATACTACTTCTTTGCCTTTCTTACATATTTGCCTAATTGTTTCCTTTTAAAGTGTTTATTTAGAAATTTACTCTTTATGGTATATATATATTTCTAGGATTAAGTAGGATATAATTTATTGCTTTCACAGTTGATTAACCAACTTGATTTATCTACTTAATTGCAATCATATATCAAGTTTAATGCCTAGCACATGTGCATTAACATGGGCTTGTTTATAGACTACCTATAACTTCTCCTTGGCCTATTTCGCTCTTGCTAACTATCCCCAGGCTGTTTTTACTTCCACAGGTATTGAAGACACATTCTTATTTGTCAGTACTGGATTAGTTTTCTACCTTATAAGAGTCTTAGAAATTCGTCTACCTCTTCACCTCTACAAATGCATTCACTTTATGAGGATTTGAGATAGTCTTAGAGAGATTGAGAAAAATTCAATTAGAATTTTGTTTAGTGGGTTTTAAATATCTTTCTCTTTTTCTCATCTTTATAAACTTGAGTATTTCTTATTTACATTTCAAATGTTATCCCTTTCCCGGTTTCTGGGCCAACATCCCCCTAACCCCTCCCCCTCCCCTTCTATATGGGTTTTCCCCTCCCCATCCTCCCCCCATTACCGCCCTCCCCCAACAATCATGTTCACTGGGGGTTAAGTCTTGGCAGGACCAAGGGCTTCCCCTTCCACTGGTGCTCTTACTAGCCTATACATTGCTACCTATGTCTTTCTATACAAAACTGTGACATTCCTTTGAGGGACATGGTGTGTGCCTGAAATCAGCCAAACTTTACGTTCTGACATACTTAGTACTTAAAAACATAGTGACAACTGAAGACAGTTTGGCTTGTGATACACGGGAATAAACACTGGCCATGTTCTTAACCTTATATTTGCAACCTATTGGCATAGGGAAACCTACAACATTTACTTTTAGTAAGGTGGAAAAATAAAATTATGAGCACATTAAAAAAAATAAATCAGTTGTTTCTCTGAGTTACAGTTTCTTGGGTTCCAAATGAAATCACCACAAGGTTGTTTTTGTTTTGTGTGCAATGGTGAGGCACAGTTAAATTTTAATTTACATTTTAAAACCCATTAGTTCTCCAAACAAAAACAGTATGTGTCATTCTTGAATTTATTTGTTGACAACTCATGCTTTTATTGCATAATTAATTTAAAGTAAATGAAACAGTATGCATCACTTGTTAAATGGGAAAAGTAAAAATTTGTCTTTATATAACATGGATATTATTAACAATTATATTAGCATCATTATAATGCATTTAATAATATATGAGTCACAAACTACTTTTATCTTAAGCCACTTATTATCCCCTCAGAAAATGATAAAATATAGAAAATAATCACAAAGGGCTCAAAAAGATATATATATATATATATATATATATATATATATATATATATATATACACCTTTTTGAAGGATATACATTTTGAAAAAAAAAGCAAGAGTCTTTTGCTTGCCAGGCCATGCTTCTAGATGTTTCTCTCCTATTCCCCAATTGTAATTAAGTGTCTAGTGTTCTTCTGTCTTGTTCCTGCCTCTCTTTTGCTTTTGTTCAAGATCTCCTACCAAGGTCCGACTTCTTAAAAACTGCAGAGGCCTGGAAAGATGCTAAGGAAGATGATGATCAAGACTCAGCTGTCACTTAACACCCTGGCTATTTTTCTTCCTGACTGTGAAGCTATTGATCTAAGCAGAACAATAACTTTGGATAATTTGAATTCCTAGCTAGTGACTTAATTTGAATAGCAATGTTAATATTTTATAAGGAAATCAGCATTTTTTCTTTTAAATACTTACTTTAAAAGCTTTATTGTAATGCCATGGATTTATGATATCTTGAGGCATAGATGCTTTCCATCTGAACACTGTTCACATTCTTACACAAGTCAACTGGCTAATAGAATTCAGTATACAAAACTTTCTTTCTGAGGTATTTGTCATCACAATTGATGGGTAACAAATTTAAAAAAAATATTCAGCGATATAACTGTCTGAAAACCCATCTGTAATTGTAAAGCCCTCCTAATTTATTAGGTCATAAAGAACTCTTGCCTTAAGACTTTTAAGCTTTGTTTAAATATTTTGATATGCATCTTTCAAATTCATATTTTATATCTCTCAGAATTTAAGGGCAATCTCTAGAAAAATAATGGGGAAACCTACAGGGAGGTAGTCTAGAAATAATTCGGTGTATTAATTGCCATTACTCCATTATTTAATCTTTTATTTTCCTATGTATTCAAGCAGCTAGCAGTCTCTGTAATTATTAACCCAGGAGAAATTGCTGAGTCAACAAGACTTGAAAGCTGCACGATATCTTGGAATTTACCTCTAAATGATTCAACACTCAAACATGGTGGTGGAAAGACAGACAAAGTAGTGACAGAGAGTACTGATTTTTATCTGGAGAAAGATTCCTACTGCTGTGAGGCAAAGAAGACTTGAGGGTTCCATGGTGACACCTTAGTACCAGTTTTTACAAAATGGTATATGATTTGGAAGGTTTTAGATACTCAAGGGTCAAGTAAATACTCCTATTGTTTTACACTCATAAGTAGTGCAGAAATTCAGGAATAGTAGATTGAAAATGCCGAGATGGTTTTTATCCACAGCCACTGTAAGCTAATGGTTGAACCAACTCAAAATGCTCTTCAATGTAATTACCCTGAGACCTTAGCTTAACATGTGGATGGTCTTAAGAATAATTGAGGTTATTTTGACCAAAATATAGTGGGAAGTAATGGAAACCCATTGGTTATATTGTTGAGGCGCTAGTATGTCTGTGAATGTCAATAGATCTAATGTGTTCTTCCTTCATTCTCATTACAATACGTTTTCCCTGCAGTCTGAGACTCTGAGTTTGCTCCCTAGTTAGTTACACTTCTTTTCATTTAGCCATCATAGCATTTGAGAATATGTTTATCTATAGGATAATTTGAAGATGACATTCACTCCATACATTAAGTTAAAGGGTCCAAGGCTCTAAATATTTCACCATCTTTGAGATTCTAGTAGGTATAAAAGGCATGTGAATTGCAGAGATCTGCTGTACAGTCTAATGTTTCAAATTCATAAACAATAGCTTACATATGAATCTGTCAAGAAAAACTTTATGTTTAACTGCTTTACCAGACAAATGAAATTCAACAAAACCAAAACCAGTAAGCTAACATATATAAGGAAATGTTGACAGAGGGAGGGCAGCTGAAGGAACGAACATGTTGATTATGAGTGCTGACTGGGTAGCTATTAGTGCCTGAGAATTATGTATATTCAAATTCATCACAATGTATATATCAATTATACATAATTTCTATTGATACCTCAAGAAAAATGGAAAATTGTTTAAATGTAAGTACAGAATTAAAACAGGAATAAAAATACTGAGACTTAAGTTTACAGTAATAAAATATGACCATTTAAGAACTACCTTAAGCAATAAGGTAGATTTCATTATAATTGAGGATAGGGATGCAGGAGCATAGGTTGGAAAGGAAAAAAAAAACCTGGAGTTTTGTAGAAATGGTTTCTTTTTCTCTTACACGGCATGTCTGGTATTTTTTTCTTCTACTCCTTTTCCCCTTTTAGTCCAATTCCCCTCCCCTTTATTTCTTCCCTGTCTCTCTGTAGTCTTACTCCTAGTCCCATATTATATGTGTTTGTCTGTTCTTGTGGTAGAGTTTGACCTTGCCTGTTTTCAATGGAAGTAATACAGCATGCTAAGTAATTCCTGGACTCAAACTTGTAGCATATGGAATTTAACAGGATAAGATAGTGTTTTTAAAATCTAGTCCTTAAGAATAGTCTTCATGCTTTTCTAGCCCAACTGTGTTCTGAGTTCCCCATTCAAGTACACCATTAAGCAGCTCTCTGTCTTGATATGGCCCAAATCACCTGATTTTGCTGGAAATATATCCAATGCTTTCAAATCAGAATCATTATTATAGATACATGAAACCTTTGTAAGAAGATGTACCCAAAAAGCTCACATAAAAGAAACTTAATATACTCAACATTTCATAGTTCATCATACAACAGCTTCCTTTTCAGTTTTTTTATGTGGTATGAATGACATTGTTTAACTTTTTCTTCTTCTTTTTATAAATGAATCCCCTCATTTCCAAGTTCCTTTCTTCAAAACTAATTTTCTCCTTGAAATTTAACTTCACGAAATTTACTCAATTATCCCAACATGGTGATGCTATTGTATGCTTGATGGAAATCTCTAACCACCTCACACCTCTTCCTTACAGCAATCTTCCAGATGCACAGGACACTAATACAGCCCAATTTTCTAAAGCGCCACTTAATCTTATTCCTTTACCCCAAATTTCATCCCTTTAATGACTTTAAGTGAATCTTGAGTTTTTTCTGCTCCTGACTCATTTGCATTTTTCTTGTTGCTGGCTGTTGAACAGCTGCTGTTTCCTCCTAAGAAGTGGGTGGGGGATGGTTTCCATGGTGATAGTGATGACTCTGCTCAATGTGGACATCTCTAGTATCCCACTGCATTTGTAGTTTTCAGCATCCATTCCATGTGGAGCTGCTTAAGCCATTTAATTGCCTTGTGTCAATGAACTATTTGAAATTAGAACTTGAAGTTTTTTTAAATTGGTACTAGTTTGTGGTTTCCATTTTAGCCGATGCCAACACATATTTAATTACCATTGAGGCCTTACATTGCTACAGAAAGCAAGAGAGTTGCAAAGTCTGTTACAAGCAGAGAGCCTTGCTAGGACTCTTGAGCCACAGTGGGCATAAAGCACATGCTTATTAGCTTGAGGCAATCTAAAGGAAGCCTATTATTATAAAGATAACCTATCTATTATGTTGCTACTGGGGAAACAAAGAAAAGATTATAGTTAGTGTGGGCTACCTTTAGAAAGTTCATTAAAATCGCTTCTCGGCCTTTTGGCTAAGATCAAGTGTAGAAAGTTCATTAACTATATTTTGTTCCAACCATACCATGTCTTACAGGATGCCTTTTTCTTTAATTTTTATTAGTTTATTAAGCATTCCATACAACACATTTTGACCGTATTCATCTCCCTGCACCAATTCATCCCCAAGTCATGCTCCTTCCCAACCCATCCAGATTTGTGTCATCATTGTTTTTTACTCCTTCAGGATGAGTCTGAGCTATCAAAGGACAAATTTGAAGCGATGTCTCTACTGGATAGTGATAGATTTGCCAGTGGCTTGGAGGAAACTGGCTCCTCTCCACTTATAAGCTAACAATTTCACAAAACTCTGGGACTTTAGTGGGATTATCTACACAGCTTCTGTTTTCTTGCTGGCATGCCTTCTGGTTTTGCACAGGTTTTATATATGTTGTCACAACCACTTTGAATGTTGAGTACCTGTAGAATATGAAGTTAAAGAAAATCTTGCTTCACTTCAATGAGACAGCTGGCATTATGGAAATAGGCAGGGTAATCAAAAGGAAAATATTGGTTATATTGATCTGGAGAGATGGGTAATAGTTAAGGGCTCTGGCCACTCTTCCAGAAGACCCTCTGTAACAACAGTTCAAGGGATCTGATGCCTCTTCTGGCCTCTGTAGACACAAGTCCCCATTTGATGTGCAGGTATACATCAAGGCAAAACACACACACAAACACACACACACACATATTTTTAAAAGAATAAGTTTTCAATTAAAAAATTGAAATATAGAAAGAAAAAGTTAAAAACATAAGTCCTCCTGCAGTTAAGTTATTCTTTATTCATTTAACTAATTAACTAATATTTACTAAAGAACTGGGGCTTACTTCATACTGCTATACACCTCAAACAAAACTTAACGTATACCTCTGCTCAGCATCTGATGATTACAAACACTAAATTAATAAAACAGTAGTAATTATTACTTTAGTTCAGATTTAACATGTCCCTCAGGTGCTCATATACTATAGGCTTGTTCTCTGAGCTGCAGTATTATTTGGAGGTGTGAAATTCTTAAGAATTGGGGCTTCATCCTAAGAAGTCACATTATTGGCAACATGCCCTTGAAGGGGATGCTAGGACTCTGGCACCTTATTCTTCCTTTCTGCCATTTATCAGCCACAAGGTGATAAACTTCTTTTTGTCATGTGTTTTCATCATGACGTTCTACTTCAACACACAACAAAAGACAATTGGCTAAGCAAACATAGAGAGAAGCCTTTACATCTTTTCAATTTATTATGATAGGCATTTTGTCACAGCAATAATAATAATATGCAAGCAGTGGAGAAAGAGGAACACTCCTCCATTGTTGGTGGGATTGTAAGCTGGTACAATCACGCTGGCACTCAGTTTGGAGGTTCCTCAAAATATTGGACATAGTACTTCCTGAGAATCCAGTTTTACCACTCCTGGGCATATACCCAAAAGATGCTCCAACATATAACAAGGACACGTGCTCCACTATGTTCACAGTAGCTTTATTTATAAGGGATATAAAAGGGATCCCCTATCTCATCCCACTTCCCTTTCTTCTATGAGGGTGTTCCCACACACATCCACCTACCCCTTCCTGCCCTGATATTTCCTACACTGTGTGTGTGTGTGTGTGTTGGGGGCAGCCTTGGCAGGACCAAGAGCTTCTCTTCCCATTGCTGCCCAACAAGGCCATCCTCTGCTACATATGCAGCTGGTGCCATGGGTCTGTCCATGTATACTCTTTGGATGGTGGTTTAGTCCTTGGGAGCTCTGGTTGGTTGGTATTGTTATTCTTATGGGGCTGCAAACCTTTTCATATCCTTCAATTTTTTCTCTTACTCCTCCAGTGGGGACCCCATTCCCAGTTCAATGGTTGGCTGTGAGGATCTGCGTCTCTATTTGTCACACTATTTCTAAATAACCAACACCAGTATATATAAATCAATACCAATATAATATATTTCATTTATGTTCAGGTTATATATAAAATATTTTACTAAAATAGCTATTCAATTTTGATATTAAGAAAATATTTAAGACACCAAAATGTACAAAATAAAAATTATTATTTTACCTAATTTTGCTTAAATAGTCAACTCACTAATATAAGGTGTTGCCGTTTATAAAGTCATTTCTCCAGAATCAGAACAATTATTTGCGCTAGACTATACAGAGGAAAATCATATTTCGTTAGTGATTATGTTCTAAACATGTGGGTGAATAAGGAAGCAAGACAGAAATGCAGTTTGCCTAGTGAGAAAATAAAGTCACAACATATTTAATTAAAAAGTTAGAAATAAGATATTAGAACAGAGAATTCAAAGTACAGTTTGGTTGGGGATGGGGTGGTTGTACCAGGACCATGAGATTTGTACAATATGTACTGATATTTCATTGGAAAAAGTCAATTTAGAAAACTCAAGTCTGCCCATCCTTTTTCGGTTCCCCCAGTTGACATTTGAGCCATTATGTCCTAAGTGTCTGGATGCACGCCTGCACTCCCCACTCATTTGGCCCAAGAATAGACGTAGCCTAATGTTGCTATTGGTCTCTTTGGGTACACTAATAGTTTAATTGTATTTTAAATTGATTTTTAATGCTTAGAGTCTCCCTAAGTGGATCTTTAAAATCTAGAAAATAAATACAGGTCTACATTATCACAGTGAAGCCGTCCCCTTTATAACACCACTGTGTCCAAAGGCTGATAGGAAGTCTAATTATTTAATGTTTGTAAAGTGCTTTAAAAACATTAACTACAGATCAAAAGAAACAAATAATACCCATTTTTAATCACATCGCCTCATTTTGAATATCATGCCACATATATAGTTTGACATGGGTTTGTTCTTTAAGGATTTGCTCAAATAATTACAATTGATGTCTGGCAAACTGCTCACAGTTTCTTTACATTTCATACAGTGTAGAGTTTTTTGACATTATAAATAATTTTAAAACCATTTTGAAGTTCACAATAACACTGTGATATGGAAAACCAGATTGGCAATATTAATTTGCTGATTTATAGGAAATTAACATTCAAGACAGAAAGGATGAGTTGTGAAACACACAACCCCCAAACGAATGGCTTTATTACTACCCCTCAATAAAGCATCATTAGAAGTTACATATGTTTTGCATCAGATCGGTTTGATTGTTTATGATATTTGAACACTATCCAAAATAGTCTTTTAATGAGTGACTCTTCAGCTAAAGTATATCAAGCAAGGGCCATGCCTTTTGCGCATCAAGTAAGTCAATTCAAAACTATTTATACATCCTTGAAAGAGGTCTGTTTTATGGGCCATGTTATGGGAACTCCAATTCAAAATGATCTAGGCAGAAAGCAGTATTTTAAAACCACTCATGCTCATTCTAACGGCTGGAGTGTTCCTTTTTGGTATTTGTTGGACATATGAAGTAAAGGGTTGCTGTTAGTATGCTCCGTTTCCTTCTCTTGGTTCAACCTTCTTTCACATTTGGACTGTGTTGCTTGACTATGTCTGAAACTTGTGACAACTAATCTCAAATTTGGGGCTTTCAGCATCCCCTTAACTTCCCATCCCCAAAGAAGAGCTTCATGTTTTGGTGACTCTATAGGGTCTGACGTGGGTCCTGCGATTTTCCATTAGGCAATCTGTGTCCAAAGAGAAGAATGATGTCACTGGAAAGAATGGGTTCAGTGATGATCTAGGTGCAAGATGCTGTGAGCTGTCTTCTTATGGTGTAAGTGGAATCATTAAATATTGCCATGAGAACAGCTACTCTAGATCTTATTGTATGGCATATAAGCAACTGAGTTAGTAAAATGTTGACTTAAAATGAATATAATATAAATTATTTGCATATTCATATAATTGAAGATATTTAGAAATCTGAAAGTCTTGAGTTTCATCACTATTATTTTCATTTTTCCCAAAATTATTTCTTTTTCTTATTTTTAATTTATTATTGACTACTGTATTTATTTAAATTTCAAATGTTATTCCCTTCCCAGTTTCCCCTCCACAAACACCCATTCTCTCCTCCCATTTACCTGCCTCTATGAGGGTGCTCCCCTACCCAACCACCCATTCCTGACTCACCGCCCTAGCATTTTCTTACCCTGGGTTATTGAACCTCCAGAAGACCAAGGAGCTCTCCTCCCACTGATGCCAGATAAGGCAATCCTCCGCTACATATGCAGCTAGAGCCATGGGTCCTTCCATGCATACTCTTTTGTTGGTGGTTGAGGTCCTGAGAGCTTTGGGGGCTCTGGTTGGTTAACATTGTCGTTCTTCCTATGGGGTTGCAAACCCCTTCAGTTCCTTCAGGCTTTGCCCTAACATCACCATTGGGACCCTGGAGCACAGTCTGATAATTAGCTGCAAGCATCCTCATCTATATCAGTAAGGCTCTGGCAGAGCCTCTCAGGGAACAGAAGGAAAAAAAAAGTTCATTTCACATTACAAGTCCAGGTTATACTCCGTAGAGGGAAAAAACAAGATGCTCCATGATAAAGCCAAATTTAAGAAATATTTATCTACAAATCCACCACTACATTCAGAAAGTGCTAGAAGGAAAACTCCAGGCACGAAAATATAGAGAATAACTAATCTCAGCCCAGCAAATTCAAAAGAAGGTAAACACACACAACCATCACTACCACCACCACCATCACCACCACCACCACCAACAACAACAACAACAGCAGCAGCAACAATAACTTTCCACCCCTAAGGATAAAAATAACAGCAAGCAACAGGAAAATAACAGGAATCAACAAACATTGGTCATTGGTATATTTCTCAATGGTTTTAATTGAAATAAAATTGTCTTTCCTATTGCCTTGCCTCCCTCCAACTCCTCCAAGTTACTCCCTTGAACTACTCCCATGTCCCCACCTGAAAGTGTTAGCTTCTTTCTCTTTATGAAGATTGCATATATATATGCAATCAAACACACACACACACACACACACACACACACACACACACACACACAAACCCCTTGCTGAAACCGTTGTTTGTGTTTCAGGAATGACTACTCTGCACCAAACAACCCCCCCCCCCCCGGGAGAAGCTCCCTGGCAGCCATGAGTTGACTGTTGTTCTTTGTGTAATCTTGAGACTTTAAGAAATCTTCCGTTCTATGTTAACATTTCTATTGTTACTGCCATTATTTCAATCCTGTGTATACAGCCATTTATAGGAGGGAGTGTTTTATAGCAGACAGCTCTTTTATTTACAATGTACATTAGTGAAGAGACCTCAAATTTTCATTTTTTTTTCATTTTAGCAGACTTAATGTATAAAAATAAATAGCCTAACATCAAAACTTATTGGAATCCAATGAAAATATATTATAAAATAAGTCACTTTTTGCTGTGGCTGTAGTTCTTATTTTATTGGCTTTCCTTTTTTTCCTACTCTTTTTACTTTGGATATGTTTTCAATATTTTAAATTATTATGTAATTAATTTTCAAAATAAGATGCAAAGTAATGGATTTCAATGTAATGTTTATATTCATATATAAGTGCTATATATGTATATATGCCAGAATATATATATATATATATATATATATATATATATATATACTATAGTATCATGTACATACATAGAGATAAGGAGAAGGGACCACTGTAGAGTCCTATAAAAACAAGAAGCTAAGGAGCCCACAGAGTCTGTGGCTTCCTTTAAACATGGTGACTGAACCACAGCTTAGCAAGCAAGATGGAGAGTGGGAGGACCCAACGTCTCTGTACAACCTCTGCTTGGATCTCCTGATGACACAGTCAACTGGCAAAACCCAACCAGACTCCAGAAGGCTGGAGACAGAGTATAATGATTGGCTCTATTGAAGGGAGTTTCTGGTTTCTGTAGCAGAGCAGGAAAGGATGGAAAGACATCTGCAGAGAAGAAGGAAGCATGCCCCTGCAAAGCTCTCTTTATCTCCGCAGATTTCACCTTGTTAGAGACATTAGGTGCCTTAGTATTTCACGTAGTTCCTACTTTATCAGAGTTCAGCAATTTCTGAAACAATGTGAAATGTGGTCTAGTATAAAATGTTGCTAACTTACAAACTTGACCTGTTTGTGTGTGTTCTGTACATAAGACTTCCAGGGTACTCTCACCAGCCTTTCGTGGTGGGGAATATTCCATCTTGGATGGGGAGGAATGGCTTCTACAAACAATGCAGCAGTGCAATGTTGTTTTTTTCTACCGCCATATTTTTTAGTTGTGCTTTAACTTGAGTATTTCAAATAAGGATTTAATTTAGGTTTAATGAGGGAGTTATTATATGATAATTAAATATAAACTGATTATTATGAATATCTATTGGGGCATAACAACCTTTTTATTAAGATGAATATCTCTTAGCTAGTTGAGTCTCAGTAAATAGGCAACTAATAATTAGTTTTAAGCTAACATTCAATGGAAAGAATGCATGTAAATACAGGGCCTCAAATATAATGTGGTGGTTAGCTATTAAGTATCAATAGATTATTGAGGATATGGTTATTGAGTTTGGAGTCATACATCTTAATAAACATATAGCTGTACTGAAATAAGCCTCCATATGTCAGCTAGTATTTAATTATCAAAGTATTTATAGCATGATATTTTCATTTGCCTATTTATAATCAAGTAAATAATATAATAACTCTTTTATTAAATCTAATTTAAATCCTTGCCAGATGCATTTAAAGAGGAGCAGAAGTACAGTGCCTAAGTGGTATTTAATGTTTAATTTACTATGCAATTTTAGACTTTACTAATATGTTAAAAATTAACACACATATACATTTATATATTTAGGGTTAAGAATATTTAGGGGATATGGGACATATTGATTCTTTAATTTTTATTTCGGTACATGAAAATGAAGCACAGAAATTGGATATGAGTAAAATATGTTACTATGATTGTCTACTTTTATTATTGCTATGGAGATCTGAGCAATGTGAACGGCTGGCAAGGTGGTTATTGAAGCATGGGAAGTGTCCACAGAGCTTCTGAGTGAAGAGACTGGGATGCCAAGTCTCATTTACAGGCAAAGAAGCCGAGGGTTTATTTTATTGTATGTTCATAAAAATAACTCCTGATCATTATTTCATGGATGAGTCGGCAGTTATTTTGAATAGTTAAAGATGGAGTATTATTTCTTCTGAAGAAAAAGGAAGCCTTTTTCTTTTAAATATTAATGAAATACAATAACAAAGTTCCTTTCTCACACTAAGCTGTTGATAATCCAAAGAGGGCATCAATATCCAAAGAGAGTCATCTCTCAGGGGAGTCAGCTTTATTTACACCTCATCCTTGCTCCTGGTTAATGACTTATTTAAAGTAATAGTCATTCCATTTTCTGTTGGAAGGAGTTTTGAGTCTTCAGAGATTTGTTTCAGCTGCATCATGAGTAAGTAATTCTGTGCGGAGCTTGATTGCATGCCTTGTTCTGTACATATGTGTGTATATTGTCAAGGAATCTAAGGGAAGTTACTACTCAAGGTAGGGCCAAATGATGAACCAGAACCCCACACTTTATGGATTGCTACTGAACCCCTTCCAACCCAAGCTCTGGCTTCTTAGGTTGCTTTAAGTGAAAGAAACATGAATGCTGAGGGATGATATTGTTGATAATGTTAGTTTTCACCCTACTTGTCTATGTAGACAAGTTGTTCACCAGGAAGTATTCTAATGGATTAGACATGGATTCTATTATACAACAACTGGTCTTTTAAAATAGAATATATGGATATATCATATTTCTCTTAGTTATGTTCATGACTAGTATGATCATTGACAAATCATTGACTATGTCAACACTCCACCCAAATAATTTTGTATGGAAAAGGCACAGGAAGAAGGATAATAGATTAGGAAAAGCTGTGTACTGAAAATCTGAAGTCTTAATTTCCTGTCCTATTTCTACATCTAATTGGAACCATTCACCACATTATTCATGTTTGAAGTAAGCCTAGGCCTTAGCTCCTGGAAATTCCTTCTAGCTCCAGACCTTTATACCTGTTGAATTTAAAGGTTGATCATATTTATTGCTAGAACTTGAAATTTAACATGCAATATATTTTATGTTAGTCTAAAAATGTTAGACTGACAATGTATTATTATTCTGATAGAAACTTAAAATATTCTTTATGCATGTCTTGAAAAGGAAGTATAGATAATAATGTTTGAAGCTGCATAGTGACTATCTCAGAAGGGTTTAATTAGTTTCTACTTCATGAATACCAGAGGAAATTATTAGTAATAAAAAGGATCGGTATTTTGAAGGAAATAGATACGCACAGGGATATTATTCTTCTTTATTGATGCCATGTTTCTCTGTAAGATATACTGGTTATGTAATTAAAGCTTCAGCTCCTGAAGAAAGAAGGATTTTAAATCTTTGGTCCATCATTTTAAGTATTACATTTTCTATATCAGTTTTAATATTAAGTTGTCTCTGCTAATGATTTTGTGAATGAGATTATTTAAGTGGCAGTGAACAAAGGTGCTTCCCTATGAATGTAAATCACTGGACAAAATTGCACAGTTTTGTACTGGCTTCCTATGTAGAAAGATGAGCCAGCCTGTCCATACTTCCCCAAACTGCAAGTATAACTTTGAAACTACAAACGTTTGAGTGTTTGTTCTAGTTGGCCATCATTGTGACAAAATAGCTGAGGTAAGCAATTTATGACAAGGAAGACTAACTGTGACTCACTATTTTATCTTTTGACTCTATGCTTCTGATCACGCAGGACATCATGGCTAGGAACATGCAGATAAGACCACTTCTCATCTCACGGTAGCCAAGAAGCATAGACAGAGACAGAAATGGCCGAAGACCTCATATTCACTTCAAGGCCATATACACATTGACCAAACCCCCTTCTACTAGGCCCTACCTCTTAGCCCTACCTACTACCCCTAAATAATGTCAGAAGCTGGTGGCCTTTCCCATATTAGCCTTTGGAGGACATCAAAGTCACAGCATCACAAATTGAGAAGGGAACAGTGGGGATAGAGGAGGTCTAACTAAGACACAGGAAGCAAGCTTTAATCCAAGTTCCTTACACAAAGTTCAGTTTTCATGTTTGTCTTTCCTGTTCTAGTTCTGTTGAATAACTCCTTCAAGATACTCTCTGCATACACATACTTTGAGTTATGATCTCATCTACTCCTAAACAAATAACACCATTAATATCATACCTTATTCAGAAGTCAGGTTAGATAACCTATAGATGGAGTTGATTTTGCCATTTGTATCCTACTTAATAACACAATACTTTAAGTTGTGATGACCATTGCCAGAGTCATTGCTCAAAGAAACCTAGGATGCAATAATCCTTTCAAAGCATACTGTACAGAAATATGATGTTTCTGTATCAGATACTGTATTACTTATAAAAAAAAGTATTTATGTTAACCTACTGTTGGCAACAAACGAATTGCTTGGCTTGGGTCTTTTGTAACTCTCGTGGTTAAAGATACATTCAATATTCATACTTCTATTTTGCTGTAAGAACATTTATTTTTGTTTTGTTTTTCGGAGAACATTTAATTTAATTGATTTTTATGACACCCGCTCAAATAATCTTGGAAGTAAAACATGAAAATAGGTGTAAAACAGCCCTCCCATTCAACTCCCAAATAAAAGAGGACGTTGCCTTTCCTTAGAGGTCAGCTCACTTCAGGTGCAAAGCTCCATTTGATCTTGGCTACTCATTTTGCCTGTATCCCAAATATGTGATATTAAATGACTTGATCAAACAGCTTGTCTGGCACAAAGCAGATAAACCTCCCTCTAAGTGCTGACGACAAACCTACTTTGAAAACACATTCAGAAATCAACTTACAAGATCAAGGTTATTCCAATATAGCTTGAGTATAGAAAAGAGATAAAGAGAAGCTTGAGAAGGGGAGACAAGACAGCTCTTGGAGTGATTGAGAAGAAAATTAAAATGCCTAGAATAAAGTGCGCTGTCTTGTTTTCTTGGGCTTTGCTTTTTTCTTTTCTTTTTTCTTTTCTTTTGTCTGTTCCAGGAGCCTTTTCTTAAAACTATTGCATAAACATTTCCTTAATGAAGATACGTGTGTGTGTATGTGTGTGTGTGTGTGTGTGTGTGAGTGCGTGCCCGCATGCGGGCATGTGTGTGCTATTTTGTTGTCCAGTTCTTTTTCCCCTAGCTTTTGCATTTGTCCTGAGGCTATCAATTATTCTACACTTGCTTTTTCTTTTCTAGAGTGAGAACACATCCTGATTAACCTCTCCTAACCCATCCAGGGCTTTAATCTTCTCTGTGTTAGTATGATTTAGTTTTTGTGTCTGTCCATGTGGACTACGACTCGTTCCTTCACTCTCTCTAAGCCAGCCTTTCCACTTTACATCTATCTATAAATCATCCACATGCAAGGTTGAGAAGAGATTCATAAGTTCTTAATGCAATAACTCACAAAGTGTACTGCCATCAGATATCCGAGTTTCAAGGGAATAACAAACAAGTTAACCCCATTTTTTTTTCTAATTTTTTTTTTATTAACAGTAAGTACTTTGGCAAACATCCCCTTCCTCCCCCCCCCTTCCTTATGGGTGTTCCTCCCCACCCTCCCCAACAGTCTAGTTCAAGTGTACTGGTGCTCTTACAGATATTCATTGCTACCTATGAGGTTCCAGGGTCAAGTCTTTAGGTAGTGGCTTAGTCCCTGGACAAACATTAGTTAACCTCATTTTAACATGAAACAAGATAAATGCAGATTTAATCATGACTTAAAACCTTCATTTAACTGTCAACTTCACCATTGTTTTAAAGGCAGTTCAATGGTCATTTGAGCTTAAAAAAATAATGGAGCATATTTTGTTCATATCAACATTTGAAAATTGTTTTAATGCATGTTATTTCTTTATTCTCCAAGTACAAATAAAATTAGCCTTAGGTTTCATTCCTTAGAGTTTTCTTTTTTAATACATTTAGAACTGGACTGAGTTCCACAGATTAAGATAGAGTGAATAGCACCATTTAAATGCTCCATAGGTAGTACGTCACAGAATTCCTCTATTTGTGTAGGTAGACCCATGTTTAGATAACCTCTACAAGGAAGCCACACCTTCCCATTTCTCCATGCTACTTCCCAGTAAAGGTCATGTCAGGCCGTTATTTTCTATATAGTCTTCATTCCAGCATAGCTGTCAAGTCAACTGTATCTACTTTATTGTTAATGTCGTTGTTTATTTACTGATCTACTGTTTTGCAGCTCAGGGCCTTGAGATTTTTAATGAACTCTACCATAGAGTTGGTCCTAGGTTGTTTTCAAGAGCTAAGACTGTGTAACCCAGGCTGGCCTTAGACTTGCTTTGTATGTCAGGGTGCCTTTGAACTAAGATTCTCCTGCTTCAGCCTTCCTGTCTTTAAGAATTGGGCTCACAAGAAAATCCCACCATGCCTGGGAAGTTTTTCACTTTGCATTTGCTCAGTTATTTGAATGTTAACTTTGGCATACATATTCCCACTATACTGTCCATGACCAGAAAAAAATCCAAAGTAACATTGTTCTTTTTTCTTTTTTAGACCTTCATTTTCTTAAATCCTAAATTTTATGTTTAGATAAATAATCTCTGCTGCTTTTTAATCCCTTCTATATTCTTTTTCTCTTTCCATCTTTTCCTAGCAATTTTCATTCATTCTTTGTTTTATCCTCAAATGATCTTTATCATATAACTGAGTGTGATATTTTATCAGAGTTTATCCCCTTGTGACTTTAATCCTTTCTCTGTAATGCTTGGCACATGTTTTTGTCACATTTCTATATAAATTTGTAGGGGGTGATGACTTCATCTTGGCTACAGCTTACGTTTGAAAAAATTAACATAGTCTCAATACATATCTGCTTAGGTTGATTGTATTATGGATAACTTCTGCAACAAGCATTGTATGGCTCAATGCAGTGAGATATAGTTTTGCCTTTCTTTCCCAATCTCGGCTTAGGTTACACTATTTTTATTGCTCGGTTCATAGAAATCTAGAGCTTCACTGTAATCCTAGTACAATGACTGAAGGGGAATCCTTGGGATCAGAAAAATATATGTGCTTGATCTTTGTCCTTCATCCATTTAAGGAGAAGTCTCTGTGGTCACCTGTCATTGAAATTGTGCTTCATGCCTCCCATGTTGTTCTTGTGGTCCTAACACAATAATAGTCTTGGCCCTTGCTCAAATTCCACTCTACACTGCCAAAGCATAGGAAATCTTTCCAGGCAGAACTATGTGGTGGTTGGCTTCTCCAAAGAAGGAAAACTGGACAAAGTATGGATGCTGAAAAGCTTTTGTTCCATCATAGATTCCATGAATTCAAGATTGGTAAGAAGAGGGTCTGGGAATTCAGCTTTTTACAAATGACATTTCATGGTTGAGCTGTATTAAGGAACCATTGATCATTCAATTTTCTGCCTGATGGGCCACTCCTATAGATCCCAGGCAATGAAAATAGAATTTTTCCATGTGATAAAATGGGGGAAAAGGTTCAAATTGTGTCAAAGAACTGCATTTTTTTTCCTTGAGGAAGTAGGATAAGAATATATATCAGATAAACTTCAAGCAAGACATCTGAGGAAATGAACCAAAACCCAACCTATTAGAGGGTAGGGACACCTTCCATTTTTCAAAGATAAAATTCAAAATCCCCAGTGACTTCTTTGCTTCATTTCATTTGTCCATTTGTTATCTAACAATTATTGATCGAGAGCCTACTACTGACCAGGCACTATGGTGAGCTTGAGGAACTAGAGCTGGCCAAATGCCTACCACAGTTGACTTTTCAGTGAGCATGAAACCAAGCCATGAACAAACTCAAAGTGATAAGTTCATCATGAAGGAGAAAGAAGGAAGCCAGAGAGGGAAGGCTAGATGGATGTTGTTTCATCAAGAAAGATGGGAGAAGCTTTTCTTGAAAGTTGGCATCGGAACAGAGACCTGAAAGAAGCATTGGAGAGAGACCAGTAGGAAAGAGATAAGAGACAGAAAAGCTGAGACAGGTCATGTGACTCTGACCAGAGGCTTTATTTGCATTACAACCCGGAAGCTGTTTATTCTTCGGGAGGTTCCAAGTTCAACTGTGAAGTAGGAAATATGACCCTGCCTGGCTTCTTTAAGGGAAATGCTGTACGTGCTCACTTAGATAATGTAACTGGGAAGCTTTTGAAAGCATTTTTGAAAGGGAAACTTTCAAACATTAGCACACCAATGCTGATCCTATTCGCCATGACCCTCAATCAAAAGCACAAACTGTAGAAATGCCAGCATGGATATGTGCTCTTTCTTGAACGCTTTCCTCTGTTAAGGTGGGATGGTGCTAACCCATTTGTCAGGCCACAGTTTTCATCTCTGAAGATTGAAGTGACTTGTCCAAGGTCACTTGACTTGTTAGGATTGTAAAAGGCCAGACAATTCTTGCTTTTGCTTTCTAAGAGTGTTTCTCTCTACCTGTAATGTTTTGGTGTCGTCTTATTCAGTCACTTGTCTCTAAAAATCTGTCTAACATGTTCCAAACATTAAACTCTGGTGAAGGAAACATACTTCCGTGTCCACAGCACTGACCAACCTCAGAGGAGGAGATGAAGAGCCTTTGGTGTTATTGTTAAGATCATAAATATCTCTCCTGCCAAATTAGCTTTGGGGCTGCAATCCTTGACTCCAAAAAATGGCTTCTGCGTTTGGGCCTTCCATCACTGCTAAGTGACATACATCATCATGTGGATTGGCCGACATAAAAAAGCTCCTCTGTGCACAAATATTGAGACATTTTACTGAGAAATGGAGCTTGAGAAATTGCCCAATGTCGTCCTTCCTCCGGTCCCTCCCCAAGGAATGGATATGCATGGCTAGATCTGACACTGCTATAGTTTGGGAAAACCCCACTGGCCTGGAGCTAGAAATGACTGCCTAATTTCCCGGGGTTTGAAGCTGCCACTGAAGCCCCTGCAGTGCAAAGTCCTGGAGGGCAGGTATCACATTGGTTTATCCTGCATAAAGCTTTGTTGTACAAATCACACAGAAAGGGTAACATAATAACAGCAGGCTCTTTGTGCAAGAACTGGTCAATTTGGAAAGCTGTCTTAACTAGCTAGAGCCACTGTGGGCACTTTGAGTAAATTATTGTCTCACTGGGAGAAGCTGGCTCATTAGGCTGCTGCATATAGAGCAAGGATGGCTTTATATTACCATTCCCAGGAATGTTTGATAGATATTAATAGAGTCTATTAAAGACTGGAGGCAGAAAGAGTGTCTACTAGAAAGTCGGCCCTCTATTTTATTTCTACTGGCTAGTATTTCAGTCAGTCAACTTACAGGGACACACATACTCATATGAATGCCTACTATGTGGCAGTTGCTCTTATTTACTCACTGAATCCTTATCGTATTGATAATCTCTACTTTATAAATTATGGCACTGGTGCTTTCTTTACTAATCAGAGCTCACCAGAGAAAGAGGTACAATAGGAGGAACATCAACCAATCTACCATCCATCAACCAAAGAAATCAGCTTAAAGTTGGGGATTTAGCTCAGTGGTAGGCGCTTGCCTAGCCAGTGCAGGCCCTGGGTTCGGTCCCCACTCTGAAAAAAAAGAAAAAAGAAAGGAAAAAAAAGGAAAAGAAGAAAAAAAAAGAAAAAAAAAAAAGAAATCAGCTTACACCACAGAGAGGGCTGACGAACCAAAGACCTTCAGTGTCAAGACACTAAAGATCCCATGGTACAGTGTATGCCAAGTCAAAAGGCCCGATAACAAGGAAAGTCAACGGTTTAAGTATGAATTTATAAAGTTGGCAAACTCTTGAGACCTATTAAATTTATATTTTCGCCTGACTCTGAAAGCCAAAAAGAGACTAGCACCTCAGCTTAGCAACTGGATTGGGAGAGTTTCTGGTTATTCTCTTTTTTTCCCATTTTTAATGGATATATTTTTTATTTACAATTCATATGTTACCCTGTTCACAGTTTCCCCTCTGCAAACCCCTTATTCTATTTTCCTCCCCCTGCTTCTATGAGGGTGTTCCCTCACCCACCTACCCACTCCCATCTTACCAGCCTGGAATTGCCGTACTCTGGGGCATTGAGCCTTCATAGGACAAAGGGCCTCTCCTCCCATTGGTGCCCAGCAAGGCCATCATTTGCTACATATGCACCTGGAGTCATGGGTTCCCCCATGTGTACTCTTTGATAGTAATTTAGTCCCTGTGAACTCTGGGGGTTCTGTTTGGTTGATATTGTTGTTCTTATGAGGTTGCAAATCCCCTCAGTTCCTTTAGTCCTTTCTCTAACTCCTCCATTGGAGTCCCCATGCTCAGCCTAGTGGTTGGCTGTGAACATCTGTATTTGTTAGGTTCTGGCAGAGCCTCTCAGTAAACAGCTATATCAGGCTACTGTCAACAAGCACTTCTTGACATCCACAATAGTGTCTGGGTTTGGTTTCTGTATATGAGATGCCCCAGGTCATGGCAGTCTCTGGATGGCATTTCCTTCAGTGTCTGCTCCACACTTTGTCCCCATATTTTCTTTAGACAGGAGCAATTCTGGGTTAAAAGGTTGGAGATGAGTGTGTAACCCTATCCCCCAACTGGAGGCCTTGCCTAACCTCTAGATATGATTTCTACTGGTTCTTCTCCCCATTTCTTGGGAGTTTCAGCTAATCTCATCCCTGTTGGGTCCTGGGAGCCTCTTGCTTTCCTGGCATCTGGGACTTTCTGGTGGCCACACCCAGTTCCCTATCCCCCATGGCTACACACCTCTGTTCAAATTCCTGATATTGTATACTCCCATACCTGATCCTGCCCGCTGCTTCCCTCCCCCTCCTCTCCTCCTCACAAGTGCTACCCACCCTCTACCTCCTGTTAGTATTTTGTTCCCTCTTCTAAGAAGGACTGAAGCCTCCACATTTTGGTCTTCTTTCTTCTAGAGCTTCATATTGTCTGTTAATTGTATCATGGGTATTCCGAGGTTTTGGGCTAATATCCACTTATCAGTTAGTGTGTAGCATGTGTGTTCTTTTGTGACTGGGTTATCTCACTCAGAGTGATATTTTCTAGTTATGTCCACTTGCCTAAGGGTTTCATGAAGTCATTGTTTTTAATAGCTGAGTAGTACTCCACTGTGTAAATGTTCCACATTTTCTGTTTACATACCTTTGTTGAGGGACATCTGGGTAGTTTCCAGCTTCTGGATATAATAAATAAGGATTCTATGAACATAGTGGGACTTGTATCCTTGTTACATGTTGGAACATCTTTTGGGTATATGTCCAGGAGTGGTATAACTGGGTTCTCAGGTAGTACAATGTCCAATTTCCTGAGGAACCTCCAGACAGATTTCCAGAGTGGTTGTACTTGCTTGCAATCCCTCCAACAATGTAGGAGTGTTTCTCTTTCTCCACATCCTTACTATCATGTGTTGTTACTTGAAGTTTTGATCTTAGCCATTCTGAGTGATGTGAGGTGGAATCTCAGGGATGTTTTGATTTGCATTTCCCTGGTTACTAAGGATGTTGAACATTTCTTTAGGTGCTTCTCTGCCATTGAGTATTCCACAATCAAAAACTTCTTGTTTAGTTCTGTACTCCGTTTTTAATAGAGTAATTTGGCTCTTTGGAGTCTAACTTCTTGAGTTCTTTGTATATATTAGGTATTAGCCCTCTATTGAATGTAGGTTTGGTAAAGATCTTTTCCCATTCTGTTGGTTGCCCTTTTGTCCTAATGATAATGTCCTTTGCCTTACAGAAACTTTGCAATTTTATGAGGTCCCATTTGTTGATTCTTGATCTTAGAGCATAAGCCATTGGTATCTGTACAGGAAAATTTCCCTTGTACTCTTACCCAGTTTCTCTTCTATTGGATTCAGTGTATTTGGTTTAATTTTGAGGTTCTTGATCCACTTGGACTTGATCTTTGTACAAGGAGACAAAAATGGATCAATTTGCATTCTTCTACATGCTGTTTCTTCAGTTGAACCAGCACTTTGCTGTCTTTTTTCCACTGGATGGTTTTAGCTCCTTTGTCGAAGATCAAGTAACCATAGGTGTGTGGGTTCATATCTGGGTCTTCAATTATGTTCCATTGATCTCCCTCATGTCTCTGTATGAATATCATGCAGTTTTTTTATCATTATTGCTCTGTAATGCAACTTGAGGTTTGTGATGATGTTCCCTCCAGAAGTTCTTTTATTTTTGAGAATTGGTTTTGTTATCCTGAGTTTTTTTCTTTTGTTTTTTCAAATGAATTTGCAAATTTCTCTAACTCTATGAAGAACAGGTCTTCCATTCATTGAGTCAAGTCCACTTTTAGTACAGACATTCATTATTTGCCTACTGATTCAAATACTAACATCTTCCTACCTGACCCAAACTCCTTAATGTTTGCTAAATGTCTGGACACCTTGTCATAGTTAATGTAACATTGTAACATTAACTCTGGTGCACAGGGGAAGAAGAATATACTCAAGGTCATCCATATGGATAGAGAGCATGTTTCTCAAAATATGAGCCTTTCTTACTCCTGCCTCCATTCCCTTTCCATTGTAGCCATCCATGTGGATCAATCTGAGTTTTAAGATTTATATATGTATATATATATATATATATATATTCCAGATTTTATTCATTTCCCATCCCCCCAACAGTTCTATATTCCATTTCTCCTTCCTGTCCCTGATCCAACCCCCCTGTCTCTACAAAGATTTCCCACCCCACCAGATACCTAAACTTCTTGTGCCTTCCAGTCTCTTGAGGATTATGTGCATCTTCTGTGACTGAACCCAGGCCCTGGAGTTCTCTGCTGTATATGTGTTGGGGGCCTCATATCAGCTTGTTTATACTGCCTGGTTGGTGTTCCAGTGTCTGAACGATCTCAACGGTCTAGGTTAATTAAGACTGCTGGGCCTCCTACAGCATCACCCTCCTCCTCCTCAGCTTCCTCCAGCTTTTTCCTAATTCAACCAGAGGGGTCAGCAGCTTCTGTTCATTGGTTGGGTACACATATATGCATCTGATTCTTTCAACTGCTTGTTGGGTCTTTTGAAGGGCAATCATGATAGGTCCCTTTTTGTGAATGCCCCATAGCCTCAATAATAGTGTCAGGTCTTGGGGTTTCCCCTTGAGTTTGATCCGGTGTTGGGCCTGATCAGAAAAATGCAAATCAAAATGACCCTGAGATTCCACCTTACGCCACTCAGAATGGCTAATATCAAATCTTCAAGTAACAACACATGTTGGTCAGGGTGTGGAGAAAGAGGAACACTCCTCCATTACTGGATGGATTGCAATCTGGTACAACCACTCTGGAAATCAATTTGTAGGTTCCTCAGAAAATTGCAAATAGACCTACCTAAAGACCCAGAAATATCACTATTGGGAATATACCCAAAAGATGTCCCACCATGCCACAAGGGCACATGTTCCACTATGTTCACAGTGGCTTTATTTGTGATAGTCAGAAGCTGGAAATAACCCAGGTGTACCAGGACAGAAGAATCGATTCAGAAAATGTGGTTCCTTTGCACAATGGGATATGACTTTATTTTCTTAAGATTTCAGTAATTTTAATTGTAACTTAACTTCTCCCTGTTTGTCATTGCTAAAATTCCTACTCAAGTGATTATCAATTATGTTTGTGATTGTGTGTGTGTGTGTGTGTGTGTGCATGTATGTGCATGTGTGTGCATATGTGTGCATGAGTGTAATGGCTCAGTCTATAATGACACCTCTCTCATTGCTGGTTTTCTTGGACTAAACATTTCACCTGTGCTTTTATAAGTATGCACTAGAATGTAGCATCCTAGAAAAAGATATAGAATACTGATAGTAAGAAAGTAACAGTAATATGCAATAATCAAGATAATATTTAATGTTTAGAAAGGTTATTTTGTTCCTGACATGTTTTAGTCAAGCATACACACTATTCCCTGTTGGGCCTTACAAATCTTATGCTTTCCCATCTATGCCAGGAAACTGTCTTTGATGGGACACATTAAGAGAGGCTGGCTGCCTGTACTTCGTCCTAGAGGACATGTTGAAGACCTGGTACTACATGGAGGAGCTGGTAGTGTGTTCAGAAGAATGTGAAATCTGAATGTTAAATCCCTACCCCTGTTAAAGGAGACCAGGCTCCACATGGACAAAAAATGTGCCTCCTTTTAAGCTGCAGGAAAACCTTACTTTTTTCATCCCATAGCATAAGGATCCAGGATTCTTTTTGGTTCTCTCATGTATCCTGATGTTTGATGATAATTTTAAGGATAATTTTGAATGTTTTCTACTGTTGTTTATTATCTACCTCTCAAATGTTTTATGATCATAATTAAATATTCTATTCTCATATTCTTATACTATATTCATAAAGCATGAGTATTATGAAGACAATAATGATTGGTTCCCATTGCAGTCCTAGAGATACTGTAATAAATAGTATGTTTAGATAGATTCTATGATTCACTTGCAGCTCTATACATAGTTTATTAAAGACTTCCTTCCTCCAGGAGGATATTGGAGGGTAACAACTGGATCATGAACCTGGGGCAATTCTTGCTTTTGTTTTTTCCTCAGCCTTCTTACTCCCTCACTCTTTCTGATTGCTTCTAAGAGAGCAGTCTCTATTTTTGTTTTCTCAGTTTTGACATGCACTCTGTTCTCTATTAGATATTTGAAATATCAGAGTTAAGTAAATAAATTAACCTACATTTAGTGTAATTTATGTTTTAACATGTTTTATGAACAGACATGTGAATATAATACAAAGATGTACCATATGCTCTATGCTCAATAACATCTCATATTAGTGAAAGATATTTATTCCACTTGTTAAACCAAAGTATTATTAATTCATTATTACTATCAACTAAAAGGACATACAGAACAGAAAAATATTATTTTTCTGTTCTAAGTAGTTCTCTAAGGACCTACCATATTAATTCAATTGTCATGTCCCAAATGCATTTTGCTCTTGATAATTTTGCTAACTTTAAATATGTCTGCTTGACTATTTTTAAAACATCCCTGAGTTAAAATTTGTATAGTATTTATGGTTACAGTAGAGTTGTGGCTTATTTTGAGGAAGATCACAAGGGCAAATCCCATTCTTATCATACATCATTGATATGTGTCAGTCAGTTTCTCACCTTTGTGATTAAGTACTTGAAGAAAATTTAAAAGAGAAATATTTATTTTGGCTCATGGTTTCATAATTCTTCATCTGTTGTCATTTGCTTCCATTGATTCTACTCATCTCAATGCAGCTAGAAATTAGGAAGAGGAGGAGAAAAAGCCAGTAGTAACATTTTTCCTTCACAGGCATTCTCTAATGTTCTACATCTGAATTGTGACTGGATTCCTAAAATTTCCAGCATCTTCCACCTGTAATGCTAGCTAAAGAGCAAGCCCCACAGAAGCATTGAAGAAATATTTAATATTCAAAAATATTTTAGTTAGTGGTGTATGCTAACACAGGAGTTACCACTATTGTCATTGGCCTCATCCGCTGCTACTGGTAAGGGATCATGTGTCATGTGCTTTCCTCTAAAACGTTTCCTCACTTTCCATAATGTGGGAGAAAGTCATAACATTTAGTTCTAATTTAAAGAGTGAAAGTTTATGATCTACCTCCCCGGGAGTGGAAAAAATCAGGATTAATTATTTAGAATTCTGCTGTATGAAAAGTTTGTTTCTTTCTCCCATTGTTAATCATCTACATGATGTCCTGGAAGTCTGTTTTGTATTTTGAGCTGCATGGTAGAACTATTTGATTTTGTTATTCAAATTATTCCCTCTTTGGCTACTGGGAGCTCTTTTAGTTGGTTCATCCTCTTCCCATGGCATATTGCCCTACACTGAATGGGATTTTATTTTGCTCATTTGCTTGTTTATAACATCCCCTTTCCTACTAAATTATGTTGTATCTTAGTCTTAGACTCAACAATATATCCAAGAAGTGTTTGTTTTTTTTACTATGGAGATGTTAAAAAAAGCAAGTCTGGACATAAAAGAATAAGTGGGGAGAAGAAATAAGATATCTTTTCTTTCTTTCCTTTTTTAAAATTTAAATTTATTTATTCACTTTACAACCTGATAACAGTATCTTTTCTCTTCCAAGTATCCCCTCAAGCAAGTCCTTCCATAATTTCACCTTCCCCTTCTCTTTTGAGAAGTGGAAGCCCCCATGGGTGTCCCATCCCCCATCTCCAGCTCTTCAGCCCCACCCCCACCCCTCTGTACATCAAGTCCCTGTGGAAGTAATTTGGCCCATCCTCTACTACTGAGGCCAGACAAGGTGGTCCATTTAAGGGCAGAGAATCCGCAGGCAGGAAGGCAACAGTTTCAGGGACAGCCCCTGCTTCAGTTGTTGTGGGACCTTCTTCGAAGACTAAGCTGCACATCTGCTATGTATGTGTCGGGGCGGGGCTAGGTATAGTCTATGCTCACTCTTCCGTTGGTGGTTCAATCTCTGGAAGCCTTCAACGATCCAGGTTAGTTGACTCTGTTGATCTTCTTGTGGAGTTCCTGTAATCTTCGGGTTCCTCAATCCTTTCCTCAACTCTTCCGCAAGATTCCCCAAGCTCCATCTAAACAGAGGTCTTAAGATATCAAAGAAAACAAAATATTGTGTGATAAATCCCAGGTCTCACTCATTGTAGCATGGAAAAGATGTTTATCCCCATGCATCTCTCCAAATACTTCTGAATCAAAGAGAGAATCTCACTTTGATCCTGATAAGACCAAGCTTCGGAATTTCCTTTTCTAATAAAGAGAAGAAGCCTTAGGTGTAGGCATCTGGCAAAGAGACAAACATGAAATCTCACTACACTCTAACAACAAAATCCTTGCTTGAATTGTATACATTTATACTATTTTATGTAAATAAAATGAACATCTGTCTAATTTTGTTATTGTTACTTAAAGTAGTAGCATATTCTTTTCACAATATCCATTAAATAATAAATAGGAAAAAGTCCACGTAATATAATTTTCTCTTTTTATAGCAATAACAGAATACATGAGACTAAAGAATTTATAATATTTACAAAGTTATTGGCTCATTATTCTAGATACTAGATTGAATGAAATCATGTGGAAAGAAGGCCCTGGGATAGTGTATTATATATATATTCTAGTCGAAGCCTGAAGTGTGCAGTAGATCTTGCTAGGTAGAGATATTGGATGCTGCATTTGAGGTGCTGTACATGTGATGGCAAGCAGAGTAGTTTCTGGCAGGAGCCTTAAAGTTGGTTGTTGGAGAGACAGGGAAAACCAGAGTAGGCTGGAGCACTAGATGTGGCACTTGAACTAGATCCAGTGGGCTCAGATGGATGTGTGGTTGGGAGAGTAAGATAAACTCACAAGGCCCTAACAAAAAATATCCAGGGTCTGCCTGGGTGGAAAGGTTGGATGTTGATTCTGGATACAGTGCAAGATAGAGTGGCCAGCATTTAAGGAAGACCTTTTCCAGCACCATACAGTGAGACTTGTAACATTACATTTATCATCAAATAATGATACAGGATATCATATGCATAAAGGAGAAGGGAGCATATTTGAATCGGCATCTCATGCTCTTTCATAATTAGCACTAATATATTCATGGTCATGGAACCCTTGTTGCCTATAGACAGATATTAGACATATAGACATGTCTATAGGGAGATATTAGGTTATGCTTTTAATGCATGCTTTTGGATAAACATATTACTTAACCCATTGAACAAGAGACTCAGTCAGCAATTGAAAAAATATGGATGAAACTATGGCTAAATGAGTACATTTGAGCATGAAAAAGTTAATCTTAAAATTTTCTCACGACTATAGAATTTGATATTCTGTATCAGGCATATCAATTACTTCATATCCATAGTGCTACGAAATACTCTAGAGCAGCAGTTCTCAGCCTGTAGGTTTTGACCCCTTTAGGGATTGCATATCAAATATCCTGAATATCAGATATTGTAACTGTAGCAAAATTACAGTTATGAAGTAGCAATAAAACAACTTTATGTTTGGGGCACAACACAATATGAGGAATTGTATTAAAAGGTCAGAGAATACTTTGAAATCTTAATATTGGAAGGAAAAACATTTCATTGAGAACATGAAACCCTTTTTTTTAAGTCATTCTCCCTCCTACACAGGCCTAAGAGCTATGTCCCAGTGGATGGCCCACAGCCAGGTTAGAGATGGTGGGTAAGTAGGTGTCTTAAGAGAGCAATGACATCAATCACTTAGCTTCAGAGCAAAGGATATGTTGGCTCTAACAGCAACAATGAATATCCTCAGAATTTTCATGAAAAACAAAAATATGAAGCAAATAATTGTGACAAGTATATTGTCTAATTAAGATGAATGGAACATGCTCTGTATGCATTTTAATCTGTTAAATAAACAGCATATTAATAAGGCTTAATTATATCACTGCATATTTTAAAGTGACTTTCTAAAATAAAGTTTATTTTGGGTTAGCATATGTTTTTTTGTGTGTTTTTGTAGCACTTTTATAAGAATTATACACAAAGAACATCTTGAATAAATCTCTCAGATGTGATCACCATCTTGATAAAAATTTCTTTTTAAGTCTCAAATGATTTAGGATTTCTAAAGTAATTTCGTGATTGTGTGATATATTTCTTTTCATTGCTAATGTTTGCACATTGCAGAAGTGATCCAATGTCCTTTAGCAATATCCTTCCTTTTCCATAGCATATATAGGTAGTTAACTTCCCATATGACTCCATGTCAAGTATAGCTCTTTAACCTTTAAGTTCTTTCCTGGCCCAGTCTTTTCACAAATGGAGTTGGAGCATAGACTCTTTAGCCCTCCAGCTCTCAAGAGTGAGGCCTCACTTCCTCTCTTTGTATATGGGCTGGCTTGTGACTCCCATGGCTAATAGGTAAGGAATAGTTCCTATTTTGATTTCTTGAACCAATGAGTGACAAAAATAACATGAACAAACAAAATAAAACAAAACAAACAAATCAAAGCAAAAACTACTGGAGATATTGTCAAACCTTAGGTGCAGAGAATTCAGGAAGCATAGGAGAGTATTTTGAGTCATTCTTGGTAAGAGAATGAAGCTACCTTGCATATGCCATAATATTCTTTACTAGTGTACCTGAAATATAATTGCAAAACAAATGGATAGTATCTTAAGCTGTTATTTGCAGTGTATAAGCTGTGTATTAGATTTTTCCCAATACTTTGTGCCCTTTTCTCAGGGAGATTCATAGGTCTCCACGTTTTTGAGGTCACCATGTACAAATTGATTCATGATCTTTATTCTTTTGAAGTGATTAATTTTGTCTCACTCTGCCATCGAATGGCCACAAAATTCATTTCATCTGGGGACTGGAGAGATGGCTTAGCAGTTAAGTGCACTGTTCATTCTTTCAGAGGTCCTAAGTTCAATTCCCAGCAAACACAAGGTAGTTCACAACCATCTATAATGGGATCAGATGCCCTCTTCTGGTGTTTCTAAAGAGAGAAACAGTGTATTCACATACATAAAATAGATAAATAAATATTTAAAAAGTAAAGATTCATTTCATCTAATAACATATGAAGAGAAAGGCCATGCATAACTATCCAGCAATGAGGAAGCTTCCTAGTCAGTCAGTACTAATTTGATTTCTCTCTGTCCAATGGACCAAGTTTGTGGTGTCTTCAGCATTAATATCTTAATATCATGTTGGGGAACTAAGACCGATGACAAACAGCTTGTGTGTGTGTGTGTGTGTGTGTGTGTGTGTGTGTGTGTGTGTGTGTGTGTTTATTGTTTATTTTTTACTTGGCAACCTATGACTTCTGGGAGGATCAAGATGCCCTGCATAATGTAATACCACCTAACTCTATGAAGCTTATACCAACTTAGACCTCCTTCCCTAGGTCTCTCCCTTTCATTGTCCAGTTAACTGGCTTTTGACATTCCCATTCATTTATGATTTTCCTTCCCCTGTTGCACAATTACAACTTTCTGGTTTTCTTGTTTTTACCAGTATTTTAAGTACACAGATCTAAACATTGGATTTCAGGATTCATGTTTAAGTGAGACTATATGAAGTTTGTCTTTCTGGGTTTGGGTTACCTCACTTAGTATAATGTACTTATTTAGATTATCAATAAACAGGTGCAGCTCCATCTATTTACCTGCAAATTACATAATTACATTTCTCACAGATAAAATGTATTTGCACAAAGGTACTACATTGCCCTAACCAATGTATTAGTTGATGGACATCTAGGCTGTTCCATTGCCTAAGGTAGTGAGAATAGATCAACAATGAAGATGGCTGATCCCGTATCTCTGTAGTAAGATACACATGGAGTCCTTTGGGTATATGCCCAGCAATGGTAATACTTCAATCATATAGTATATTAATTTTTAGTTGTCTCTAAAACAGCCACGCCAATTTTGATAGTGACTACAACAATTTCTACTCCCATTCACAGTACATTAGGGATCCCTGTTCCTCTCATCATCCCCAGGATTTGATGACTTGTTCTTGGCCATTCTCACCATGATAAGATGAAATCTCAAAGTAGTTTTTATTTCCATTTATCTGAGATCTTAGGATGGCGGATACTTTAAAATATGTCTTCGCCATTTGCATTTCTGCTCCTGAGAAATCACTGTTCAGTTTCCCTCTGAAAGGAGGTAACCTCAATTAGAGATATAGCACCATAACATCCAACTATTGGGCGTTTTCCTAATTAGTAAATGATGGGGGTGGGCAGCCCATCATGAGTGGTACCATCCCTGTGCTGGTCATCCTAGATTCCATAAGAAGGCAAGTTGTGTATGCCATAGTGAACAAGTTAGTAAGCAGCACCTTGCGTGTCCCTGCATGAGCTCCTACCACCAGGTTCCTGTCCTGCTTGAGTTCTCCACTCCTCCCCCCAACACACACTACTTTTGATGTTACATAGAACTGTAAGTGCAATGAGCTCTTCTTTCCCCAAGTTGACTTCGGTCAACTGGTGTTTCATCAGAATAACCCTAACTAAGAGACGTAGTATAATTTTTAGCTGGCTTGTTTGACTTCTTGCTATTTAGATTTTTAAGTTGTCTATATAGCCTCAGCAACAATTTTCTGTGAGAAACATAGCTGGCAATAACTTTATTTTATAAGATCACCACTAAATGTAACTTATGTTGTATAAGCTTTCCTACTTTTTTCTGTACAATATCTGATCCTATCTACTGTTTCTGTAGTGACTTGCTACTGCTGCTGCTGCTGACGATGATGATGATCATTGTGGCAATGATGATCATTGTGATGGTTTGAATGAGATTAGCCCCCATAGGTTCATATTTTGCATGCTTAGTCCATAGTTGGTGAACTGTTTGGGGAGGATTAGAAGATATGTCTTATTGGAGTAGGTGTGGCCATTTTTGGAAGAAATGTATTGTTGGGGATGAATTTTGAGGTTTCAAAAGCCTATACCAAGCCCAGCCTCAACTCCATGTAGCATGTACTTTCTACTGCCCTGCTTTAAGCTCTGGGTGGACCTTGCTAACAGCCCCTCACAGGATCCCTTGGATCCACTGATGAAAGACACACACATTAACTTATTTTTAATATGCTTTCTGCTCAATGGCCAGACATTTCTAAGCTTCCCGTGGCCAACGTGCCCATCTCTTCACTCCTAGTTTGACCCCTGTAAATCTTCCCTCAGCTCAATTTCTCAGCTCCCTTTAGTTCTAGCGCAGCACCCCAAATCTTCCTTCAGCTTAGTTACTTTTCTAATCTTCTAACTTCAACTCCAGACCCAGTTGGGGAATCAGCCAATGGCTACTCCACCTGAGATCTCACATGGATGGTAGCTCTCTTTCTCTTTGAAGCATGGCCAAATCTTTTCTCCTCCTGAGTCTGCTAGTCTGTGAGAAACTGGAGGTCCCACATTTTCTGCCCTGCCACTGGGTGCTAACATCTTTATTAATGGATCAAAATTCAATTGGGGAGCAGGACCTTGAGCACTCATTCCCAATCAGAGCATCAGAACCACGCCCTACATGGAAAGATCTCAGTGACAAGTCCAGTGTCATGCATGTCTGATTTCTGTGATGATGATGATGATGATGATGATGATGATGATGATGATGATGGGCTAATCCTCTAAATCTGTAAGCAAGCTATCAATTAAATGCTTTCTTTTATAAGAGCTTCATTGATCTTTGTGTATTTTCACTGAAATAAAGCTAAGACAATGATAATTAGGATGGTGGTGATGATGATCCTAAAGAGAATGGAAGCAGCAGCTTCCTTTTGATGCTTTAAAACTATTTAAATATGTTTACCGTGTTCAATATATTGAATTCTAACAGTAGTATCCAAGGCAATCCTAGATCTTTAACTTCTGACAAACTAAGGACAAGAACACTTGCACATTATGCAAGCTCATACAGCCATTCATTTCTGAGAAGGATTTAAACTCAGGTGGTCCAGCTTGTGAGTTAGTGTTCTTTATTGCTCTACTGCACTGTATTTACAGTACAAATGATCAAGATAGCATTTGTAAAGTGGTAATAAGGTTATCTGTTTGCTCCAGAAGACTGAGTTCCTACAGGGCAAAGACCATGTTACTCATTTTTATACCTGGCATACAACAGTTCGGTGCATAGAAATGCAATAAATAATTCCCAGTGAGTGAGATGGGCTTTCCGTTTAGACCTGGTTCCTTTGGCATCAGCTTTCCTCTCTATCACATTAGTCACCTCCATTTTATGTTGCTTTTCATCTTACTGTTATAAATGAATTCTAGAAATGCATCTGCTCTGCTAGTTGAAATAGTAGCTAAGACATTTATTGAAGAAGACTACTAATTCATTTCAATTATTTCCTTTAATGTTACAATAATTATGATTCAAAAAGGAATGCTAATTTCATGAGGACTAGTTGTGCATGTTAAGAGGGAGTCAGTCTAGCCTTACAAACTTTCTCATTTTTTTTTTGCGAGAACACCCCCACTCCTCTGTTCTTATATTTTCCATGACAAATTATTAATTTTTGGCATATAGCTTTAATAATTACATTGATTGTAAAACACTTTCACTAATTTTTTAATATTCTGTTTAGGTTATATTTATACTTTTCTTTCCTTATGGGTATGATTTTATCTTACTTATTTTTTCTTTTTGAGATTATATATAATACAGTTGTATCATTTCCTCCCACTAAACACAATTATACTCTCTTTCAAACTCATTTTCTTTAAACAAATAAATAGCAACTGCTCAGGCTGAATCTGGTTATATGTGTGTATGTTTTCAGGGAAGACAATTTGGTATTGGCTAGACAATTGGTGTGCTCGTTCTTAGGAAAGACTTTTTCCTATCCACTCAGCATTTCTTAGTGTCCTTTAATAGTGCTTCTTATCTTGTGGGTTGAGGCCTTGTTGAGAGGGTCACATATCAAATATTTGCATTATAATTCATAACACTAGCAAAATTGCAGTTAGAAATAAGGAACAAGAATAATTTTATGGTTGGAGGTCACTACAACATAAGGAAGAAACTGTATTAAAATCTCACAATATTAGGGAGATTGAGAGCTATTGGTCTAGGATATACATTTTAGAAACCCTGCTGTCTTCCTGCAAGTGTTAATAATGACCATCACAATCATGGCTTCCGTCCCTATTACCATTCTTGTCCTGCATTCTCACTGCTTTCAATATCCAGAAAATTGGCTTTAAGAGTTATTTTGACACCTATTCAAAAAAATTTTTGTTATACATTATTTTTCTGAGGTTTCACTATGATTTTGAGATATTGTTTTTAATTACGTATTTCAGCTTAAGGAATTTTTATTTCTAGACCTTTACTTCTTTGTTAATCATATAAGGACTGAAGCACAAAACAGCCATTTCTCAATTTCAACCATGAAATCCCACTGTTGTCAAAATTTTGTGTATAAAACTGGCTTTTTAGTGAAGAGATTTCAGGATTTATTCTCTAACCGGATTGAAAAACACAGTCCTAGTTGTGGCTTCTCAGGTCCCTCCTGCTGCCTGTTATGCTTTTTGTCATCTGTGCCCTCTCTTCTCCATGCCAGTCCCTCTAAACTGTAGCTTCTCAGTTTCCTGTCTGTCATGCTACCTCCTCTTTGTTCCTTCTGCTCATCTTCCCTTCCCTTTCCTTGTATCTTCTCAGCACCTCCTGCTGTCTGCCGTGCTTCCTTCCGTCTGTCCCCACCCATACTTCCTCCTCACATCCTTCTGCTCTCTTAATCCTCTCCTATAGTTTTTCTTTTTCTTTCCTATAATAATAGAATTTTTTTTTACAATTAGATTTTACTTTATGGACATTTAAAAGTTCTTTGACATTTTAGGAAAGAAAAAACCAAGTATCTACTGTATGTTAATAATACTTGTACTCATATTTAAAATATAGAGCTTGTGTTGGATATGGCTTATGATACTCTATGTATTTCTTTGGAAAGAGAACTTAATAGTCATCTAATTACAGAGATACAAGATATTGCACTTCCTCCTCTCTAGATACAGTTTTTAATATAAATATTTTATTGAAATAAATTTTTCTATAATGTATTTTGATCACAATTTCAATGCTTCCCACCCATTTCAAATCCTCCCCACTCATCCAATTTATTGCTCCCTTTTTTCTCTCTGTCATAAGATACGTATAGGCAAACAAATAAACAAAGAAACCGACCAAACAAACAGGCATTTTTAAAAAGGACAAAGGAAAAATGAACCAGAAGAAGTGCACGCATGCATACACACGTGTGCATACATGCATTCATGAATGAATAACTCTTTAAAAACATAAAGTCCAAATCCATAACAAGAATGGAAATGCCAGTAAGATAAGTAATGCACCAACAAAACAGCGTAAGACAAAAGATCTACAAAACTATAGTGAATTCATTTCCATAATTTTACTGCTTTTCTGAAACAGGACAAATGCTTGTTGTGGCCATAAAACACTTTGTCTTCTGCAAAGTCGTCTTTGTAGTGCCAGAAAAAGGCCTTTTTTTCTTCAGTAGGCCTCCAAATTCAGTCAGTGCAAGTCTATGTGAAGTTGAGCATGGGGTAGGCAGGGTAGCTGAGTGATGCTCAGAGCTGAGTCCCCAGAGATGGATGTATCAGACAAAGTTTAGAAATTATTTTACAGATGTTAATTGTGCTTAAATGTCAATTCAAAGTCAAGTCAGCAAAGTGATGAAGTGAATAGTCTCTGCTTATATTCAGCTGTGCTTCTTGTCCAACGGTATTGCCCTTGGATGGCTATAGTCACAAGAGAAAGTGTGCTTTTCTATGAAGACATCATTTCTTGTGATGACAAGGAGAGAGTTAATCACTTCCATCAACATATTTTATACATTGATTTTTTTTTTAATTTTTCTCCAAAAGGCTAGGTCAACAACTCTAGCCTATCAAAGGGAATCCCATTTCCCCATTGATTTTAAACAATGAAGCCCTTGAAACTGTCAGTCAATACACATCTCAGGGAAGAACAAAGGGGATCTGAAAGGTTGATTAGTGAAATTCTTGCCTTCAGAATCCGTGCCAAACCCCCTGGAGCACCTCTGCTCTGTTTTGTAGCAGTCAGACATGTTGAACACTAGCAAAGCTCATTAGAACTCTTTATCAGTGCGAAGATAGTGAGGAATAGAGGCTTAAATGGTGAGCATTGCAACAAGCAGAGTAAAGCAAGCTCTGTAAAGGAAAACAGTCCAAAGTTATGGTGTTTTCCATATGATCTACAGATGATTGCAATATTAAACAATTTTGGATGACTTGATTAGAAGATGCAGAAGAAAGGAAGCCGGGTTTTTGAAATTTGTGGAGCACCTACGTAGCCGTAATTGCCTTCATATGCTATTATTCAAACTCTTTTACCAACCAGAGAGAACTGCAGAAAGCGCATGTTGACTTGATGGCTAATGAGAGAGCTTTTTACATGCTCTAAATTCTCATTTTCAAGATTTCTATTCGTTTTTAGGCTTAATCAGCACAAGATTAGACAATGGGAAGATGTAGAGATGGAAGGGAACTCAGGGTTGGGAGCAGGGGTAGTAATAGAAAAAGCCAATTATGTTCTGTCTCGCTTTTCTTGCCCCTCTAGAGTAATGGAGACTGTGAGGACAATGGTCTTCCGGGGATACAACTTAAAGCAATTTAAGTAAAACAAAAACAAACATCTGAAGCACAGAGACAAACATCAATTTGTAAGGCAAACACTGACAAGAGAATTGTGCAAGGTTTCTATTGAGGTAAAGGATTACCGAGGGGAAGAAGATTATAGGGAGGTTATGGAAATGGATTTGAGGCATCAACTTAATCTTGGCTGGAAAGCAAAGTGATGAGTCCCTACAACCGGTTAACCTTCCTCCGGCTTAGCTGCTGCATTTTCAAGAGGCAATAATAGAATCATCCTTTACCATCTCTCTTAGGATAAGCAGGTTCTTGGATACATGATGACATATAAATCACATTTCCTTTTCTTTAGCATCATCTCTATAAGTTGGAATGAATAGCAGGCGTTGTTATGATTTTATTGAACATGCTAAGGTTATAAACAATAGAACTGGGACAATTTATAATATGCTTAGAAATATTCTAAATATTAAGTATTAGAAAGAAAGAAAGAAAAACCCTAAACACCAGAGTGATGCCAGATTAATCAGCATTAATTAATTATTTAAGAGAAAATAGATTAGAGACTAAGGGTGGGCAAGGGATATTGACAGGTTGTACGAAGGTAAGTCACCTTGTGCAGACTGCTCCTAAATGGGTCCTTGTCCATGGGATGATGAAATGGGGTGTGTTGAATAGTGTAGTTAGCATGCTGTTTTGATGATGATAAAATTGATTGAAGAAGGCAAGAAGAGTGACTGAAGAAAGAGAAACTGCAGCTAAGTACCAGGTATGCAAGGGGTGTGGTCAAGAAGCTGGAGAAATGTGCGAAACGGTATCACATAACCTTGCCTGTCTACTCCAGGCTCAGAGAGGAGTAATGCTGCTTGCCTAGGTGATAGTCGAGTTTGTGCTAGAGTTCAGTAAAGGAGAAAAATATGCCAATTTTAAAGAAAAGAGTCCATTAACAGTCTTTGTGAGTTGGTATTACCCACTGCAGTCTTGACAGAATAAGTTGCTCCTCAGAGAAAAAGATCCCATTCAACGCTGCCCTCAAATACTTGGTGCAGAACAGCAAACAGCCTTTATAGTCAAGAATCTACTTCAAACCTAATGTCTCTTGAATTAGACATTTTCAGCCAGCCTTTTGACTCTTGCCAAGCTTTATCCGTTTGATATTGTTGTGGCATGGAGAAAGGGCTCTGCCTGCCACAGCCCAAGCCTGCCCATTACCCACCTTGTCTCAAGAGGTATCTGTCTGTCATACCACATCGTGTCATTTTCTGGTTTTGAAATCCTTTCTAGTTTATTTTTTCTGTGAGCTGTCTTTGTATACATTTCTATTTTCAGACCCCACTTTTATTTTGCCACGTGAACACCTGATCCTCCGGGCTTGATGAATATTTTCTGAAGCTCCCAATGCTGTGGTCGGTTAGGAGCATGTCATTGGATCTGTGCCTGTTTTATATACTTTTGTCATCTCAACTCTTAATAATATTTCAGATAACAAGAAAATTATTTATGTGCTAACTTATCCTCAGTAGTCCAGCCAAGTGATCTTTATTTCAGGGACTCTTTGCCCTGTTTCTATTTTACATCTCACACACCCACATATACTATTACATATATTTTGCAAATGGAAACTTTTCTAAAAATATTAATAATGGACCTTGAAATTATCGAGTTGCCTTTGAAGTCAGGTCTGACTTTTTATAAGTCACTAGTTTTGTTCAATTATAATGGCATGATTATATATGGTAAGTTTGACCATGAATGAGTTTGGCACATTATGCATATGAAATTGTTATAGCCATAAATTAGAGTAAGTTAAAAACTTACTTATTTTTGTATATGTGTCTGTCTGTGTGAGGATATGCCACATATATACATATTCCTGGGGCAGAGCACACACTTAGACATGTAGATGATACAGGAATATGTACAGATAGGTAGTTGGTTGAATTTGGTTAGTGGTCAAGCTGTCATTCTCTATCCTTTTAAAGTCCCATTTTTTGCCAGTCCACTGAAAAAGGAAAACAATAGCTACAGCCAATTAGTAGGCCTTATTTGAAGTCTTTGGCACCTGATTTCCAATTTCAGTTCTGAAGCATATGAAATACATATCTTCCTTACTTAAATGAGTTTTCATGTGCTGCCTCTGTGATTTAGGCTCTGTGCCTTAGGCCAACTGAGTTTTATGTTTTGTGATTCGCTGCCTTAATGTGGAATGTTGAACTCCATAGGTTGGATTGGATTATCTTTGTAGACATTATCTGTTCAAGAATTACACAGGAACTCTATTGTGATTTTTGTACTCATTGAGTGTTGTATTTACTATGTCTTTCTGTCTACAAATCTTGAAGATATTTTTTGGAAAAAAAATTTAGGTGCACATCCAACTAATATAGTGCATGCTTCTCTGATGTTTTTGCAATGATTCTGCATTGCCGAGCCATTGCCTTTACCACAAGGTGGGTAGTTGTTGAGGCTTCCTTCTATGGAGTTAGACTGGGCATTGGTCAAACATCCCCAGTTAATTACTAGTGAAGTCTAACTAGCAGACATCCTACTTTGACACCATGTTTGGCATGGGAAATTAATTGCACATTGTCTAACTTTGACACTAATTGAGGTGCTATTTTTCTGAATAATTTATGTATGATGTTTATAGCTCATAGGTAGTTAACTTGATTACTTTTCTGAATTACATGTGCAGTATATTTCATAGCAGATGTAATTTTATTTTAGTTGAGCATAACTAATTTGTGTTACTAACATTATATACTTACCCTCTGAAACTATCAGGTAAAATTTTGCTATAAATTGAAACTTAGACTATATCTTAGTATATTTTAGAATACATTGTGGGGAGTTGATTATAGCTCCCATTTTATTTATTTTTTTTTTATTAACTTGAGTATTTCTTATATACATTTCGAGTGTTATTCCCTTTCCCGGTTTCCGGGCAAACATCCCCCCCCCCTCCCTTCCTTATGGGTGTTCCTCCCACCCTCCCCCAACAGTCTAGTTCACTGGGGTTCAGTCTGACCCAGGGCTTCCCCTTCCACTGGTGCTCTTACTAGGATATTCATTGCTACCTATGAGGTCCCAGTCCAGGGTCAGTCCATGTATAGTCTTTAGGTAGTGGCTTAGTCCCTGGAAGCTCTGGTTGCTTGGCATTGTTGTACATGGGGGTCTTGAGCCCCCTTCAAGCTCTTCCAGTTCTTTCTCTGATTCCTTCAACGGGGTCCTATTCTCAGTTCAGTGGTTTGCTGCTGGCATTCGCCTCAATGATTGCTGTATTCTGGCTGTGTCTCTCCAGGAGCATCTACACTTCTGCACTTCTTTGCTTCATCCAGCTTGTCTAATTGGGTGGCTATATATATATGGGCCACATGTGGGGCAGGCTCTAAATGGGTGTCCCTTCAGTATCTGTTTTAATCTTTTGCCTCTCTTCCCTGCCAAGGGTATTTTTTTCCCTTTAAAGAAGGAGGAAGCATTCTTTTTGATCATCCGCTTGAGTTTCATTTGTTCTAGGCATCTAGGGTAATTCAAGCATTTGGGCTAATAGCCACTTATCAATGAGTGCATACCATGTATGTCTTTCTGTGATTGGGTTAGCTCACTCAGGATGATATTTTCCAGTTCCAACCATTTGCCTACGAATTTCATAAACTCGTTGTTTTTGATAGCTGAGTAATATTCCATTGTGTAGATATACCACATTTTCTGTATCCATTCCTCTGTTGAAGGGCATCTGGGTTCTTTCCAGCTTCTGGCTATTATAAATAAGGCTGAGATGAACATAGTGGAGCACGTGTCTTTGTTATATGTTGGGGCATCTTTTG